>NW_008755798.1:0-1141 GCF_000715545.1 Opisthorchis viverrini | reverse complement strand
ACAGTTTCTTTCCTAAAATCTATGTCGATTTCCGCATTTAGAAGACCACTCAGTAAGGTACCTTGCGTAATATCAAGGCATATCATCAGGATGTTCATGAGCAGGCCAAATGTTTCGAATCTGCTCTAGTGGATCCCCTTTCCCAGGTTGTCTCACAGAAAGTTGTTAGCGGACTGCGGTCAAATCATCTGGCCGTCACTTTGAGTGGCCCACCTTGAGTAATCCACCAAATTCCGAATTGACCATTCCAATATTCACGAACAACATTAAGTTGATGCATCATCTCTTTGCCATCGCGTTGAACTAATTAAATTTTCCACATCGTCCAAGAAATTAAGTGTCCACAATATCCGTTGTTCGTTTGCTGAAAAAATAAATGGGTTTGGGATATCATTCGAAATGTTGTGTTGGTTGAGATATTCCAGGTTGACTGGATAACGAAAACAAAATAGTGTGAATGTATAAACTGAACTACTGAAACCGCACACCACAAGAAGTGAAACAGCAGAGGGCTTCGCTTCACTTGGACACTACAATTTCCTACAAACGTTTCATATTCACGCGATAATGCGACAGTTTTTGAGGAAAACAGACAGGAGGATTCGAATTTAGAGCCTCTTCCTCAACATTCACAAAGTTAGGTGAAATCGTAAGTTCAGGATTAATTGTGTCTCGATCGTTTTGGGCTACCGCGTTTAGTGTTATTGACGGACAAGGACGTTTGAGTTGGTTAACGCGAAATATGTCACTTTGAGGTATGGATCAACGTTGACTGATTTTAATTCAATTATACTGACAGTCGGGATTTCGTTCCAAAGGGCAATAAGATCACGTAACCTTTACCTGCTCTATTACCTCAGTCGCCTTCCATCCCCCTGTGGCTTGAGAGCTATCCTATGCTGACCACAAAATGTCCCACTTTGCTTTTAGCAAATTAGTTGGTACTTTATTCACTATAATTAAGCACAACTGTCCGAGATCTCTTATATGGCCTTCATTTGGCTGCTGGAAGTTGACATCGCCTCCACAACTTGGTATCCAGGATTCCCGTTGGTGTGTTTGACTGTTCAATAAGCAAAGGCAAAAACGCTTGAAAATCGAAACAAAGAGGATAATTAATGAAGTCACTAAAACCCCTTCA
>NW_008755797.1:0-1141 GCF_000715545.1 Opisthorchis viverrini | reverse complement strand
GGGGCACACGAACCGTCATACCACGTAAAGGCACAGTTTCTTCGTGATGAGCCCGCACAATGGCATGATGACGATCAACCTACGAAATCAAGAAGGAAATACCATCTTTAATTGATTTTGCTCACTGATAAATGATAGCCACAATCCAACTAAGTTCATGACTGGCTTGCGGTTGGTCAGCTGAGATCCGGCTGAGTGAGTGGATGCGTCGCGAGTCGAGGAATTAAATCAAACTGAGGAGACTAAGGCAACACCAAACGGAACCCGACTGAATTCCGATATGGCGATGGTGCAGTAGAAATCGAGGATTGATGACTAAACGGGGTGGCTATCTGTCAGGAACCCAAGTGCATGAAGCTTTTGAAATAGAGCCTGTCTTTTTGGGGTTCAACGCGGCAGTAGACTTCTGACGTCCGGTAGCTTATCACTTGAGCAAGCACTCAAATAATACTGATTAACTTTATTAAAACATGGGCAAGCACTCAAATAGTACTGATTAACTTTATTAGAACATGATTTCGATACCAACGTCTAGCCATGTAGTAAAGTGGATCACCTCAACTCCACCCACACGATGGATAACATTGTGCACGAATCACCTTGTATGGAAGCGGTCACTTCATTGCCATTGACAATCGTACTGGATGGTAGAATTTTTAGTGAGAGGTATAAAAATATCAGTTCAGGTTCTATAGAAAGGCTCCATAAAAACATCTGAAAGGCTTGAAACGTAAACGCAAATAGGCCTAGTGTGTTGTTCGAGCTTGTGCCGACTTTACGTTACTGCATTCTAATATCGCCAGGTAAGCTGTTTCGTCTTTTGTTAGACAGTAAAGATAGACCGTTAGTCCAGCAAAATTTATTCACAGACAGATTTCATATTACAACATCCTGCAAAGTGTTGACTCAAACCAGATGGTCATCTATTCACCAGTTCTCTCAGCTTTTGTTTTAGGATGTTACTAAAAAATCTAACTCAGTAGTACGGATATCAGTACTTCATATCGACAGAAATAAACGTTATCTTTCAACTGGGTAGGAATAAACAGTTTGACGGGCCCCTCATAATTTGTATGTGTGAATGCGCGTCTACACGGCATCCGCAGAGAACGCGAACGCCCTCCAGCTGTACCTTAACTTT
>NW_008755796.1:0-1142 GCF_000715545.1 Opisthorchis viverrini | reverse complement strand
GTTTCCAGAAGAATCTTTTCCCGCTACTGTTAACTTCTTCAAGTCTACACCGCTCTAGCTGTGACGTATCATGTTTTTCTGGACGATGGTAGTGTTGGTTTCGAGAACGGTGAATGCACTCTCGTGCTCCACTTCCTCACTCTTCTCATCCTCTCTTTCTTAACGAGTGGTTGGACTAGAGTCCTCGTTGGTTTCGAGCTGAGTTCTGCGTGGCGTCGTTCAAGTAACCTTGGGAAATTTGATATACGCGTTTGACACAGTGTTCGATTTCGAAAGAACGTAGGCTTCAAATACAGAAATCAATGCAATTCCGTTCTATTTGTGTTCTCTGCATATTTCCGGCGACAATATTGCTGTCGTTGCCTACATTCGCCGTAGCCTAACCTTTTTCATGTGATTGTCTGCAAGGTTACATCCACTGCACTTGCTTTGGCACATTTCCTAGTTCATTGAGCTTGCCAAGATGAATCCCCCTCTGGCATTTGCGTCGGACCGTCTGAATTAGAACAAAAGAGGAAAGCACGTGCACCATTTAGCAACATCAAGCATGTTGATACAAGCACCTAACAAACTGACGGTTACTTTTTCAGTGGAGTACTGTATACTAATACATTTTTTCTTTTATCTTATCCGATCGGGGTAGGTGCAAAAACGCGACGATGGCATGTGGTTGTCGCAGGCGGGAAAAAGAAGATGGTTACGGATGTCGTGGACGCTCAAGATGGGTGTCCCACCTGGGATACGGAGTTTAATATGTAAGTAAGATCAGCTGTCCTGGAGCAGGACTGCGTGGCCATTTTAATGTCAGTTTGTTGCGCGTGTTTGGCCCTGTCACTTGTAATTCACGGTTTTCTTGTATCAGGAGACGAATGATTGATTTCGATAGCGGGTGGAGACACCGATGGTTAATAGCCCTGACAGATATGGCTTTGTCACACAGCCAATTGGGCTCTTGCTTCAAAGCTATGACCATTGCAATGGTCCCACTTCCTACCATATGGACAAACAGATCCATGTATCGTCAGATTGGATCAGACAGATTGGACCATTTCCTCTTAGGCGTAGCTCTCATTCCCTTATCCTCTTTATTCTCGGTGAACGAAGATGTAGCACCTGGAACCGCTGCACTTTGGTGCACGGTT
>NW_008755795.1:0-1142 GCF_000715545.1 Opisthorchis viverrini | reverse complement strand
AAATAGCGCGCATGGACTCAAGCTATTGTTTTCGGTTCATGGCTCCGTGCTGAAGATACCACTAACACTCCTAAATTCGCGTATCAATTTCATCATCTGCCGCGGCCCATGCACAGCAGTCCACCCTTATCTCCCACAAATCATCAGCGAACCAAACTGTGGCAGCTGTAACCTTGTGTGCAGCACACACGCGACTGTTACAGCTGAAGGTGACGACGATGACGGTTATGCTCATCATATTCATGACCACAGGAATATTACACTAACAACCCTATGGGCTAACCTGAGTCCCGTTCCGACAATGAAAATCATCCTCTCCTCGATGGGTTGATGTGTGAAGAACTCCTGTTTCTCGTAAGTATCCCCATGAAGGGATTTCTGTAGTGCACCCGAATTCTGACTTTCGCGTATTTGCTGGAGTTTCCATTAAATTTAGTTTCATTCCGCTTTCTGGTGCGATTTTAAAGTGCTAGCAGTACCGAGTTTGTACAATAGTCTGCGTCTATGTTCGTGATGGTATGTTATGCACTCTTCTCATGCTGAGCATATATTTGACTATGCGAACTAAGGGAAACTCTCTCCTCAGACCATCTGCCGTCAGTTTTTTGCACTGAGGGCAAACCCAGACTAGAATTTCAAGGTGCAAAGATGAAACCCCAGCACTAGGATTTGGTCATTCACTGGTACCAAAGACTATAAACTTTTCATTCTATACCCCGGACTGTCACAATTTCAGAAGACGGGTTTCACAAATATGAGCCTTAGGTGCATTCCTCTTGGGGCTGGGTTCATACATAACAAACGGTACTGAAGCTACACAGTTGGAAAATCACTTAGGTAGGGTCATCCAGCACTCCAAGGAGAACACAAAGTGATTAATTAGTCCGGGGCTTACCGTGAAGCCTGCCAAATTCCCTAACAAGATCCAAGATAGCAGCTGAAAAATTGGGGTGCTGGCCATTCGTTTGACCGTCAGTATTTTTTGTGAAAGTGCATTACGACATTTCGAACTAAGATCGTGTTTGACCTTCGTGTCATATCACTTTCTTGTTGGTCACTTGTTTCACGGGTTTTCGACTGCCAAGGATTGGTCTGGGATTTGAGAAGTGGTGCTCGCGGTAGCATGTGTGAGCACGTTAAGA
>NW_008755794.1:0-1142 GCF_000715545.1 Opisthorchis viverrini | reverse complement strand
GAACCGCAGCGGATACAGAAAACAGCATGGAAAGAAGTAGCGTTCTCAGCGATGAGGGCCAGCTAATTCTCCCGATCAGCAACATCAAGAACAAAGCCTTATCAACCTGAGTACATGTAAATACAGTTATCTTCCAAACTAAACAACCCTATGGCTTCCAATAAGCATTGCGTCACCCATCAGAATTAGATGCGTAACCGCAACCGCACACTATCTAAAAACCTTTCACATGAATCTATCGAAGGATCTTGGAAACATCGCTGTTATCCACCTTTACATTCCAGGTCGAATCTGTCTCCCTGGAAGATGACACATATAGTTCTCTTCCTCGTAATTTTCTCTCAAATTAACACATGACATGGCGTTTGGCTGATTATAACGTAGCTAAGTAATCCTGTATGCACAAACATTCTCTTACGACAGCTTGGAAACACCAAATTCTCAGCGATGAGGGCCAGCTAATTCCCCCGATCAACAACATGAAGAACAAAGCCTTATCAACCTGAATACATGTAAATACAGTTAGTTATCTTCCAAACTAAACAACCCTATGGCTTCCAATAAGCATTGCGTCACCCATCAGAATTCGATGTGTAACCGCAACCGCACACTATCTAAAAACCTTTCACATGAATCTATCGAAGGATCTTGGAAACATCGCTGTTATCCACCTTTACATTCCAGGTCGAATCTGTCTCCCTGGAAGATGACACATATAGTTCTCTTCCTCGTAATTTTCTCTCAAAGTTACTTAACACATGGCGTTTGGCTGATTATAACGTAGCTAAGTAATCCTGTATGCACAAACATTCTCTTACGACAGCTTGGAAACACCAAATCGTCACAAAACCGAGGGCAAAGGGAGTGACTCAGATGTCACCTGCTCAATAAGCATCTCAAAGTTTGATGGAGACCACACAGCTTCATTCCGTGAGATGCTGATTGGCTTGTAGTGGTCCGGGTGGATCAAAAGCAAATTATTAATGACAACAAGCAGTAGCAGTTGGACTGGCAAAGCTTTATTGTCAAAAAGCGGTGGATTTCAGCTGGGCTTTGTCACTGAGATGGTCTATTATGTTATTTCTCGCTTTGATAGCAATCTAGTGGACTCAGAATCTGCTGACGTAGCTGATTATCATTTG
>NW_008755793.1:0-1142 GCF_000715545.1 Opisthorchis viverrini | reverse complement strand
TTCTGACCCACATAACAATATGGAGCGCATCGAAACACTGTACGCAGGAGGCCCGATAGATAGGCTGATGTCACGTCTGCGCCACTGGTGATGCGGCTCTAGCGCTCTCCACCCGAATGGAAATGCCATTTGATAGAGTGATTCGAGTGAAGGAAAATTAGTAACTGCCGGATATGGACTACGTTTCAGTTAAAGATGCAATATGGGGTTCTAAATTGACAATTTCTCCGAAAAATAGTCCGAAACGTGTGATGATGAAAACTCTTGGTGTCGGCCGATTGGAAATAGCTGTGTAAGAGAGTGCTATGAAATTATGACAGGTAGTAAGCACAGTATGTTGATACGGCACTGGATGGAGTCATATGCAGAAGGTGTTGCACATCCATCAGGATTCCTTGTGGGGAAACTCAGATCTGCAAGCATCGAAGCGCGTGGCCAATAAAAAAGTAAATAGGATTCTGTTGGGAATTCTAGTGCATCTGGAAATGTGCTAAATAGCAGGCTAGGCTTCCTCAAAGTCTAGGAGAGCATAAACGAAAGGCGGATATCATGAATGAAGACCTGCATTAACGGGCGGTCAAAAGTTGGACACCAGCAACCAAAACGTAAAACAACCTCAGAAACGAATCATGATCAATAAGCGGAAACCAAGCACTATACTGGTAGTCAGAGCCTTCGATTCAGTGCTCAATAACTGTGTAAGAGCGTTCCAGATAGTAATATGAGCGTACCGGCACTGACTAGGTGGTCTTCTGTGGGAAACCGTAGACGGGCACGGGAAGAGATTGCACGCAGAGCAAGACAATAGGATAGGTTCACGTAGCGCATGACTGTACGCCTTATTCTGGTTGGTCGTTCTCCGTTGCCGTGGCAGTAGGCTGTGAGGTAAAGCGCGAGTTGGTCAGGCCAGGGTAAGGCCAGAAATTGTTCCCACCAACGAGCGACGACCAGAGAGACGTAGAAGCCCAACACAAAAGGGACGGGAATAAGGTCGTTGTTTTGACTGCAATATATGCAGACCCATTCAAAATAGCTGGACGATAATGGAATAGAAAAAGACGATGTAAAATAAGGTACACAGCGGGAGGTAATATCGATTAACGATAAATTATGGTTGCTTCTACCAGTTTGCCCCTTCAAAG
>NW_008755792.1:0-1142 GCF_000715545.1 Opisthorchis viverrini | reverse complement strand
AGACATTTGGGCTTCAATGTGACGGCAAGCTTGGTGCTGAGGTTAGTCACGTGTTATGTACCAAAGGATCCTTTAGGAAATCCCAGGGATAATCCAGTCACATACAAGCAAGTATAACGAGTAACTGAATGAGTCATCTGGAAACAAGCAGCCACTTATGTAGGACACCGAATTTCTGCAAGTTGCTACGATGCTGTTTTAAAATACGTAATTTGAATATTGGAAGCACAGAGTTACGGTTTAGTTCAAAATTTTCCAAACACTCAGAGCATGTGATTAAATCAGTCCGCACGCCTGCCACTGCCAGATCAACATATCGGAATGCTGTTGGCATTGGCGCTCGTTATTGCACTTTGTTCATGCTACCACGTGACAAATCCACACAAACAGGCCAATCTTGTAAACATGCGTGTAGCAAATTATGTGGCAGAAAAGTATGGATGCTGAGTTGGCCGTCGGAGCCTTTCGTGGGTCCGCAAACCCCAGATTTCGATTCACGCGACACAAACAGCCAATGAGTGAATCGGCCTTGTAGATGGTTCTGATTGGTTGATCTGAATCTGGCCAACAACTGGCGTGACCAATCAACCTTATGTAGTCGACATCTAGTGGCAACTTCAGGGTCCGTATCACATTCGAAGATGGTCTCACCGAAGGCGCGTCGCATACTGTTTCCCATCGATCGGAGTGATCATTCCAAGCGCGCCATCCAGTGGTATTTGGATAAGTTTGCTTGGGAAAATGACGCACTCTATTTGGTTCACGTGGTTGAGCCTAACTACTCGAGACGATTCAGCGAGGTATCACCTGACGATCACACAAGTGCCCTGACCAATAAAATGAAGGAATCGGTGGCAGCCGGTGAACAAGTTGGTGCACAATATCGAAGTTTTTTGAAGGAACGTGGGAAGGAGTCTGAATTTGTCATGCAAGTGGGCACCAAACCAGGTGAACAGATAATCAATGCAGCTCGGGACGTCAGTGCGGATGTGATTATAATTGGAAACCGGGGGGTGGGAACGATCCGGCGAACAGTGCTGGGCAGCGTCAGTGATTACGTGTTTCATCACTCATCCATTCCGGTTATTCTTGTGCCACCTACGGTTTCCTAATTTGAGTTAATTTAATAAATCGCTCCTTTT
>NW_008755791.1:0-1142 GCF_000715545.1 Opisthorchis viverrini | reverse complement strand
TTTCCAGCTCATTATCCGTCAGTACACAAACTACTGCTCTCCGCGAAGCAAACAAAGTAGGTCTTTTGACAGTCCGTCTCTCCTGAGAGTGGCCTTTCCAGAGGTGGACAGAAAATGTTTTACACCTCAGCCGCAGCCTTTAAAAATCTCTGTAGAACAGGACTCTGAATGAGACTAATGCTTGAAGATGCTAGAGTATGCAAATCAATATCTATCCTCATGCGTAAAACATCTATCTAATGGAAGTGAACACACTTACACAGCTTGCGACTAGGATTATCCCTCAGTGCGCCCACAACAAGCTGAACATATTTACGGCATGTTGCGGGTTATCCGAAGAAATGCTACGAGATTAATGAACTAACCTGCTGAATCGCCTTGTTATTAGTAAAATTTAGGGTACATCCGTACATTCGATACGTGGTGTCCCCTCCAGAAAAGATCTCCATCATTCATCAATGCCAGTTGTACAATCACCGTAAATGGTGACTTTATCGAGGGGACTACTGTGGGTTTTTTGCATTGTCGAGGTCAATAGAAAAACATCTCCACAGTTTCTTACACTTATTTAAGTACATAACCACAGTCTTGTTTGTGAACCTCTACTCAGTTACGGTGATCTGCCTACCTACCTACCGTATGGCATACTGTCTGACAGGGGTAGGTATCATCTTATAAATTTTCCAACGGCATTTTCGTGAACCTTCGATGGAATACTCACGTAGGTGTACCATGAATAAAAGTCCCATATATGGTTACTTGGTCAGCATTCTGATAGTTATGGACGTCTAATGACATGAACTATTCTGTTTAATCTAATTTTACACTTTAACTTAAGATGGGACTGTAAGTCTCATCATTTATCGTTCTATTATCTTGGCGCTGATTCAAAGGCATGTCTGCGTGGGTAAACGATGTTGGTCTAGTACTACTTCGAATAGCACGTATCTGTGTAGTTTTCTGATAAAAGCAGTGGAAGCATTTCTGTGTAGATAAGCGTGACTATTCTAACAATAACTGGGTCATCTCTGTGACTTAGGAGACGGTCGTAGTAAGCGGACCAAATCCGTTTCGGTTGTGAACTCACACCTGAGATAGCTGACCTTTGTCCACACATAACACACTACTTATAAGGTTGCTGA
>NW_008755790.1:0-1142 GCF_000715545.1 Opisthorchis viverrini | reverse complement strand
TGACAATTCGACTGACCGATGGTCTCAAAGCTGAGACCAAGTCGCCCGCCACATCAACGCATCTCAAACACTGCTGATCCTAATGCTGTCTTAGGAGTTTTAATCTACCTTCTTGTTATATTTCGGCGGGATCATTTTGAATAATCAAGCCCGGGTTTGAGTACAATAGATGTTGATGCGGGCTGTCAGATTGGACTCCTGACCGGCGCACGACACGGTAGTTTGCGGGTTTGTTGGTGTCTGAATTGGCTGGTGTCGAAGATTTGCAACTAGTTTAAATCAACTGTCCAGTNTGTCAGCAAACAGTGACTACAATCAAGACAACGATCCTTTTACAAATTGTAAACATTCCCCAAAACCTCAGCAACAGTTATTTGGCTCGGAGGAAGATCGCAATTCACGCGATTAGTAAAAACTCCATATGCGGTGTTGGCCTGTGACTGAAGGCTAAACTGTGTTATATCCTGTCTAAAGCCCACTTACTTAGACTTCTATCGGCTGGTAGTGGCCCAGTAGTTGAGTGTTCGTACTAGCAGCTGGCGTTTCGAAAATTTTAGTAGGGTTTTCTGAGGTACCCGCTGCTGATATTACCCAATCAGGATAAAGCAGCCGCGCACTGCTTCTCAGCTTCCAGGTACAGACTGGATTTCCCAGTCTGGTAGTTTTATACCGATGTTTCACCTCAATTTCTAAATGGTTTCCAAGGCAATGTGGTCGTTTAGGCTATTTCAATCTTCGCAAAAATGGCAAAACCTCTGAACGTCGCTTCCGGCTCTCCGGGAATAGTGAGTGTCCGAGAAAAACCACGGCAATTTAAGCGCTAATTTCCTCGTAGTTCATAGTAGGGCACCAACCGTCTTCATGTGCAATTCAGATACAAGATGAAAACTGAGCTCATTTCGGGTAATCAAATGCTGACGAAAACACTAATTTTGGTTTCCCAACCATGATAAATAAAACCAGGGGTTGCCTCTTTACACAGCGTCATTTTCCGCCAATAGTACAATTCATTTTAATTTTTTGGCTTAAGCTATCAATCACTGGAAATCTTTCGAGATTAGCTCCTTTTATATGTCATTTGCCCCTCGTATTTCTGTTGCACGTTGATTTATGACGTCTGCGGTCCCCATTGTTTGAAACAT
>NW_008755789.1:0-1143 GCF_000715545.1 Opisthorchis viverrini | reverse complement strand
TGTACCTGCTGGTTGAATACCTTTCGGTGGTTAGAAATAAATGCTACAGAATTTCCAACACCTCGGATTTCTCACAAAACGGTTGAGGCTCGGAAGGAATGCGGGGTCAAATGGACGGAACACATTGGGGACTGAGATCCTGAGGGTCAGTTTCCCACTCAGTCCTCATCTGTTTAGGATCCAGGACAAAGAAGTCTGTAGAAAGATCTTGTTGGGAGGGGATACATTTTCCCCATCTCCATCCGTTTATTTAAGTACCCTAGTAGGTGCTTCCAGAGATGTACAACTTTCTAT
The DNA here is from genome assembly GCF_000715545.1 of Opisthorchis viverrini. Classification (NCBI taxonomy): domain Eukaryota; kingdom Metazoa; phylum Platyhelminthes; class Trematoda; order Opisthorchiida; family Opisthorchiidae; genus Opisthorchis; species Opisthorchis viverrini. The sequence goes on along the minus strand of NW_008755789.1, from coordinate 849 downwards.
AAAACGAACCTTAGGAACTTGCCAACTATGGGATCTTTTGACTGCACTTAACAGTGTGAAAAAAGACATTAGTGAGCTAAACTTCTCAGCGTAGATTACCGCAACCAGATTTCGAGACGCAGTTGATACCACAGTACGGTGATCTGTCGGTACCTACATTGTCGTTGAAATGTTCTATGATGTAATGGATTGATTTCTGAGGTCTTCGAGGTTTCTCTGAAGCGACAACAGATGAAGTAATCTCATCGCTGGTCAGTGGTCAATTGGTCCAAGTAATTGGTCTTGTTTGGGAGAACTGGCGGAACGTCTCACGTCCCATGCTGCAGTGACACAGAAGCCTGCTCGGGTAACAAATGTTCCTTGTCAGTTAGTGGAAACGGTCTGACCGAGTTATGGGACGACACAGTTGATGAACCTGGTTCTCAGAGGAAAGTGCTGGCGCCGCCACACAGTGAAATTTACTTCACTTACGGTCAACATACAAGGGAGTTTGAACGATGGAAGCATTTAAGGTGAGTGAATGCAATATTAACTCCGTTCCTATCTGTGGGGTCAAACAGACCGGCTGAGTTGCTTTCACCGGGAAGAGCCAAACAGCTCCAGAACGAACGATTTCCCGCTATTCTTTTGAGGCATTCTTTCCACCGGGTGCGGACGTTATCACCAGTAACTTGGTAATATTGTCCAGCAAAAAAGTAGCCAGAAAATTCGTGAAGCATCGAAATCTTTCAGGTCGGAATTCATTCAAACGAACATGGATTCATTCTATTTTTACGACAAACCATTCTATCAAACCACGGTATCTAAATGGATTTGGTCTTAATTACTCCAGTGCTCGTATTTTATCCA
>NW_008755788.1:0-1143 GCF_000715545.1 Opisthorchis viverrini | reverse complement strand
CATAATTGTGCTGTATCAAAGTCCAGTTGCACTGACTGACTTATAGTTACTGGAAGTGAATGAAAATCTTTAATATTTTGTCTAACATTCTGTGGTGGTTCTTGGTGAGACAGTTGAAGTGATCTTTTGGTCACAGCACGCATTTGTGCAGCCTAATTTCTTTAGCAAGTATGGCTGGATTAACAGTCATTTTTGCTGTATGTAATGACTAGTAGACCTGTAATGATAGCAGTTTGTGTTATTCACAGACAGAAGAGCATTCTACTTCTGGTGAATAAGACCAACCAATGTAATCTTTTGAAAGTGGATCATCCGCGAAAATGATCCCACTGGTGGGAAGAAATGAGCTGCGTGTGGTACAGCATGGAAGCTTGGGAAGTGATCTCCTCAGAACCCGGGACGCGAACATATGCTAATTCCTGGTATATGGCATGTAAAAGGCGCAATCTTCTGGAAACGTGTTACTTTTGCTCGAAAACCGGGTAATATGTCAATTCTTTCTATATATGGCATTTACGGAGACGGCATCACGCACAACAGAGACCAGTTTTGGCTGGACTGTGGACTTCGGCGATAAAATATGTGACACGCCTGTCCAGTTTGAAGACCATAAGCCCCGGATCCGTTATTTTTCGTACGAATGAATACCATTGTTGGAAACTTGAGCACGTCCAGTACGGCGGCACTGACGTGTGCAGGTTTGCTCTGAGAACTTGAAGACGTTTTTCTGTGTCTGGATTTTGCATGATGAAGAACAATCGTTCTGTGGACAGTCAGCGTAGCTGTCTGAAGAACCGAGAGGTGCCTCTGAATATATCTGTTTCAGTCATATTGAGCTGGTCTCCCTAGATTATGTTTTGTGAGAGGGATGTGGGTTACCGTTCATAATCTGAAACTACACGATCAAAATGCTACAATGTGTCAGTGTTTTCGTAAATATTAATGTAAATGCTTATAATGTTAAGCTGGCTACAGCCTGAAGAGAGATTGCAAACTCTTATGAGGAGATTCAGGTTCAGGATGCGGTGAACACGTATCCTAGTGAAGTCATAATGTCTTCCAACCAGGGTTTAAAAATGATTACATTCTAATACCTGCTGCCCCACTACTTAGTCAACGGCACAAACGGGAATGCTTTGGACA
>NW_008755787.1:0-1143 GCF_000715545.1 Opisthorchis viverrini | reverse complement strand
AACGCAACCAATTAAACCATAAAAGATAACTCTGGAGGAATTTGGTCGCTGGACTGGAAAGAACCAGTTTCGTTTGCGCAGATATTCTATTTACTGCTTACATCTCTGAATAGTCACCTAGCAGCCAGCTGACAAGTATAACCCCGAGCATATAAGAATGGAGAAGAGCATTTTGTACTGCTCACGGTAAATTGAGGAACATCGAAATTGTCGGACTTTTTGACGTAGTTTAAGCTGAAGACTGACATAAGACTGACATTCCCTAGGAACTTTCCAAACCAAGATAGGAAAACCGTTTGTATGCCGTCGAGGGATTTTGAGTATTTTTTTGTGAACGGCTGATTTGTGAAAAATCCCGCGTTTATCCCTATGTACTCAAAGCGAGTTTGGACGCGGGAGACTTATATCATGAGAACTATATCATATCAACAAAAGAACGAAACTCCTTGGCGTAAATAAATTTGGCATTAAGTAACGTTCCACCATGATAATGCGGAATTTATTACCGCAAGCGCAATGCCCAAATGACACTAACTGTTGATTACACCTGTGAATCAACGGTGAACAAGGGTAACTTTCCTTGTTTTCTGACTACTCACGAGTAACTTGACTTACACCTGTTTATTATGACACCGTTTCGTTTTCTTGTTGCTCGTTTTCCCCCAGCTTTCTTNTTCTTCTTACTTAACGTCTGCTTATCCCTCAGTAAGTGATGTCAATGTTTGTTGCCCGTCTGTCATTGCCTGCGAGCTTGCCTCGATTGCACCTATTTTTTGAGCGCCCACTCCGACGGAAAAGCGAGCTGACCGCGCATGGAACCCGGACCCTCCGAACGGCAAGCAAACGCGCTACCAACTTCACCGACCTGACGTCCAGGACAGCTGGTTATTTTGTATTACACATGTATCCCGCCTGCCAGATAGCCCTTGCTAAGATTCGTTTTAAACGGACGAAACCGCGCAATCTGACCTGTCGCGCAACACGAGCGGCTGTGTCGACGCCGACTGAAAGACAGTCCCTCACATCCCGCACGTACTGACTCCTGCGCCATTACGGCCAATTCACACTTTAAATCCGTGCTGTGACAGTGACTACTCCCCTCTCCCGCAGATTCCGTCATTGTTGATTAAACAGTTCCTGTCA
>NW_008755786.1:0-1144 GCF_000715545.1 Opisthorchis viverrini | reverse complement strand
AGCAGATCACAATCCACCTGATAAAAAAGCGAGGGTACCTATTGAAAGATTAGTACAATAATTTCGGAGTGTTATGCTCGGCATTTCAGATGCCGGTTTGGTAGCACAAATCCAATCAGTTTAATTCACGCATTTGTTTTCTACAGAGACGGTTATGGAAACACTTTGCCCGCACAGTAAGTTAAAATATCCACTCGTATACACCTTGCACCATACTCGTGACCTTATTCATTATTCGTCTGAATTTCTAGCTGCTGAACGGTCAGTACATAATTAAACCTACTGGGCATTGGTGTCTTTGTCAGAAGTGCCCAAGCGTGTGTTGGGGCTTGTATCCACGGATTATAGTCCAAATGAGGAAGAATTATTGCGCGGTTAAAAATTTTCGTCGTGACGGATGAGTCGTTTCAATCGATCCAGGTGAACGGTATGGATATGCCGTGAACGGATCAATTAATCTCGGTAAATTCAGGACACCAATTTGGGGAAAAGCATCGAACAAATGGGATCCACGTGCGCCAAGTGTAAATAAGCGGGAACATTTTGTGAGATTCTTCGGCTACAAGCCGACTGAGTATTCTGGGCTGAAGCAGTCGCATCGGGAGAGTGCGACATGAGGATGACCCATCGACCATGTTGTTATCGTTTGAGGCAAAAAACGCGGCTACAAATCCTCTCCTTTATCGCCCACAAGCATGAATGATTGGTTCAAACTGTGGTTATGCAAATTTGCTAGTTTCAGCCGTATGCTGAATTTGATAATGGTAGTGCCGATGACTCGACACTATTCGAAGTCCGGCGGTCAGCTTTGTGATTCAGCTTGTCCAAATCCGGATGATGGTTTGATGAATGTCATATCGTTTTCATCTATTCTTTAGGCCATCTAAACAAAATAAACACGCCTGGTACATGCATGGATTTCGCTGACATAAGAAAGTATAACCACAACTGTGACAAGCTGGATCCCATTGGAGAACACAAGCCTACGTGTCCACTGGTGATTGAGTGAAACCTGTGGCAACAAATGTCAGGCTGCGTACGCCTGGGTGGTAACGTCCTCCCGACTGCCATGCTTATATTCAATTAAAAATACGCTGAAAATGTGAATAGTTTTGCTCTCGTCTGTGTTCTTCCTCAACTGGTT
>NW_008755785.1:0-1145 GCF_000715545.1 Opisthorchis viverrini | reverse complement strand
GACTCGTGTGTGCCCAGGGTTCGCTTTGCATCTACTGGATGACTCGCCAACCGAACGAGGCATAACAATCCTGACGGAATCGACTGGTCAAAGCATACTTCCCTGCTTCAAGGCGAATCATTGTGGGTCACGTGACGAAGTGATTTAAGGCCTTCAACTCAGTAGCCAAATCAAGCTCATGGTCAGTATATGGACAGTACACGACTTCAACTAGTTAGAGCAGTTTCTTGTACCTACCTTCTAGTAATTCGTCATTTGCGAAGCCATTGAACATGTGTGATTTAGTTTCCGTGTTGGAAGTAGGAATAGTGATGCCCTGTCTACTCGATGGCTAACCAGACTGGTGATTATCCACTCTTGGCCTAACGGTTAAGCGTCCAACCAATGGCAGGAAGCTCACAGGTTCGAAAATGCCTGGCGTTTGGGGGGATACGCATTGCTTATACTTCTTGGCTTTTCGGCATAGACTGGTTTCACTTACAGAGCGAAATCTCCCCACAATATCACTAAGAGTTGAACGAGAGACATCATGGTTAAAAGCATCTACCCCAAAACAACACCCGGAAGCGCATCAGAACAGATTTGTGAGTCTGCAACCGAATCTGACCGCTATGCGGCCATCGATCATCTTACCATACCGATTCATCCACAAAACTGTTGGAAGAATAGAAGACCGGTTAGTCAGTGTCGTACACTTAATCTTAGGTATGTTTTCTCTCATTCTCTCCCTGAACCGGCTCAAATAAAGAATTTTGTGATTGGTTCAACTTGTAGTCAAGCAGGCATTGTCCTGGTTAAGCTTTTAGCGTATCAGTAAGTACTTTGATTTCCTAATCTTGAGGTAAAATATTGAAACTGAAACAGACAAATCTCTCAGGCTGCACCCTGGACGACTGATTGATACTGTTCACGATCGATACCGCAGGGCAACAGTATTCACTGAGCATATATTTGGTAAGTAGTAATCATCAAATTCATGTGGCACATCAACTCCAGGTTTTAGGTTTTTCCGACATTCTGATGAAGTCTTCTAACAAGTCACGTGCTCGTTCTCCCGTTTAGTTCATCTGTGACGCCCTTTGGGTGCCTAACTGCCATGCTATCCATAGGATGCACGAAGGCTGGGATACTACCCAGACAGGGGA
>NW_008755784.1:0-1145 GCF_000715545.1 Opisthorchis viverrini | reverse complement strand
GTTATTACTGATGTGCATACCGTGATTCATCACAGTAGGAAACCGACATCGTCACCCATATATATTATGTTGGGTTATGTTAGGTGAAATCACTGGCTGTGAGTAGAAAGTTTGTTTCGCATAAAAATAAGAGTGTTCCTACGGCCCCCATGTTCACTGAGCCGCCACAATTCATTTACATTTTCACTATGTCTTCATTGTGTTACCGGTGCGCTCTCAGACTACGCAGTACATTACCTCTGTTGACCAGATGAGCAAACCAGGTGTCAGAAATCTAAAAAAAACCATTGACGTAGCAATGACATCAGTTGTTACCCCGAACACATCTATTCTATCGTTAATCAATGTGAGCAAATATTTGTGTACTACTTCGGAACGATGAAGCCATGCGAATTTGATTAAAAATATGGAACGCCACTTTGAGGAAATTCGCTCGTTCATTTCTGACTCATTTACACTGTAATCGCATGGAAAGTGTCATCCGTTTCAAATATGTCTCTACTTATCCCTAATATTCACGCGGTACCCCAGTCAGCTGTGTCCCAACTAGTCTTCTCCATGGATGTGACATTCCACTCTAGAAGGCGGTTCATAGAAGGCACGACTAATGGACACGCTAATGGACACGCGTTGCGTAGCTTCTGTTGGTTTTCGTCAGTATTTGCATGTCGTGCAGAGATATTTTGCTTTGCGTGATTCACCGGTTATTACTGATGTGCATACCGTGATTCATCACAGTAGGAAACCGGCATCGTCACCCATATATATTATGTTGGGTTATGTTAGGTGAAATCACTGGTTTTGAGTAGAAGGTTTGTTTCGCATAAAAATAAGAGTGTTCCTACGGCCCCCATGTTCACTGAGCCGCCACAATTCATTTACATTTTCACTATGTCTTCATTGTGTTACCGGTGCGCTCTCAGACTACGCAGTACATTACCTCTGTTGACCAGATGAGCAAACCAGGTGTCAGAAATCTAAAAAAAACCATTGACGTAGCAATGACATCAGTTGTTACCCCGAACACATCTATTCTATCGTTAATCAATGTGAGCAAATATTTGTTTACTACTTCGGAACGATGAAGCCATGCGAATTTGATTAAATATATGGAAAGCCACTTTGAGGAAATTCGCTCGTTCATT
>NW_008755783.1:0-1145 GCF_000715545.1 Opisthorchis viverrini | reverse complement strand
TTTTGTGAGTGCAGTCAAGCGCCCTGCCAGCAACGACGCTTCAATCGAATTGTGGAGTCAAGTATTTGTCGTGCTTAGCAAAGTGAAGTCTTAGTTGGTAATGTGCAACATGTCTTTAGATTGGGTTAAGCCAGATGAATGTATTACCACGAAATGAATCCTGGGAGTGATTTCCCCCGGTTGGATTGATTGAATCCTTTGTAGTACCATTCGAGTTTGTACTAATAAACGGATTTTGTGGTTTGATTTTCTGAATTATTTTAAGATAAGACGTTCAAGTTTACTCAGAAGAAGACCCGAAGTTAACTCAGAATAAGACCCGAGCTTTCGTCAACGGAAAAATGTGAGTCAGAAAGATTACTTTACAAGTAAACGTTACCCAAGACGACGCTCAAAAACCCAACATCTAAACGCATTCCAGGGAAAGACGAATGAAAGCAAAATTCTAAAATTCCCGTTATCAGCCAGAGCTTTTTTGCGCAGAACCTGGGATTTTATATCAGATTAACCTGTCTCCAAATGTTTTGCTTAGAAGCAACATTGTTGGAGACACATGTATGACCCAAAGCGCGTTTTCTTCGTTGTGGATGAAATTTGATAGCATAGATTTTGTTTTACGGTAACTAAGATTGTTGCAGGACTCGTACCTTGCATCAGGTTTAAAACTAGTGGAAGATGGCTGCCTTGATTCGTTCATGAATGAGTCATCTTACACACAAATAAATTAATAAAACACGTAGGGTGTCATAATTAGTTAGATGCAGAGTTTTGAGGTGAATCAAATGTAAACGATTAGATAGGACTCAATGAAATTATCAACAGCGCGGCACTTGTTAGTAGGAAGGTTTTTGTACTTTCGATGTGTGAAAAGACTCCAATGAGGCCACTCAGATTACTTAGCCATCAAAGATTACAAGACTCATGAAATATGACTGCTTTAAGCGATTCTTGGTAGTTAGATATATTGCGTGGTAAAGGACATGTCAACTAGACTGGATCTTACCTACGAACCTAAGTGATGAATATCAACATACTAGGAAACTCAATACGGCACGTAAGCTTCCAGTCGACCTACAAAAATGAATATCGATTAGGACGCAATTTAAAAAATTGGTCAGATACCACAAGGGTGGAGGATGTAGGCC
>NW_008755782.1:0-1145 GCF_000715545.1 Opisthorchis viverrini | reverse complement strand
CCAGTTGATCAAAGCAGGACTTTCGTAGTCTACCAGTGTCCTCTGTCATCCCTCAGGCTCTTGATTACCCAGTGCATGAGAGATCTACGCCAGCCATCGTAGGTGTCCGTCGCTGCTATCACTTTTTTGATAGTAATAGGATATGCTGATTTCGACGAAACCCGATGTTCGATTGATCGAGTCGGATGGCTTGGACGGATAGTTCTAAAAGCTGAGGAAAAAAGATTCCTACACTCTCCTCCATCCATTCTTCAACCAATCATCGTCATCGCGCGTTTCTATCGGCCTTGAAACCAGGTCGGTTCGCAACTGTTGAGCTGCTGAAACTTGTTGAAGCTAGTGATCCGGCATGCGTAGTTTTGATGGAATGTGAACTGATAACCGAACACGCACGACGGCATGAGCGGAAAAGTGTTGCGTAGCCCGCAAGGGTGAATAAACTTCAATTAAACTCCCCACCGATAAATGACAGTCACATGATCCAACTGAGTCTATTGCTAGCTTGCAGTTTGCACCCTCCAAGCAACTGCGCTGAAAATTCGAAGTGCTCAGGAATGGGAGATGTTCAGCACACAACTGAAGGAGAAGTCGCTCCCCATTATCAGTAATCTGAGAATCCAATCCAAACGTACTACTTACCTATACTTCTACCGGGCTTAGTGGTCCAATTTGGGTATTCATATCACCCGCTAAGACGATAATATCCAAAGCAATCGTGACAAATATCGAGGAAGCAGGTTTGTTTGGGCTACTTCACATTGAGAATTCAAACTCAAAAGTCTGACAGACAAGACAACCGGGAACGTAGGGTTTTTCTCCGGTAGACCAGCCGTAACTTTTTACTCAAAACGCTGGCCTACAAAGCAGTGGGTTGTACAGTTTTCTTGAGGTACCCTGCCTGGAACAAACGACTCAGCGGTCTACCCCGCTTTGCTGCGCGGGACTGGTCTGGACAGAGATCGACAGTAGGGCGTACATACCTCACTCCTGATGCTATTGTGCACAGCAGATGCGTTTGGTGCCGCATCAGGCTCGTGACCGGTTTTAAATGTACTTCGACAGTAGCGCATAACTCGCCGGCGATCACGGTCAATCGTTGGGTGATCAGTGTGTGGTTTTTAGGGCCGGTCTTTTCTAACACACTC
>NW_008755781.1:0-1145 GCF_000715545.1 Opisthorchis viverrini | reverse complement strand
TACTGTAGAGTAAGGAGTCACTAGCTTAAACGCAACCTATCCAAAATTTTAATCAGTTCATCTACTACAATCCATATAAGGAAGTCGCCAAAATTCTGGGCATCTCTGGACCAAAATACTTCGTGCATTTCCATCTTCCCTTACAAGCTACTACCTCATCCCAATCGGCGGGCATATTTCTGACGATGGATCAATCCCGCGAACAATAAAAGTTCCCGATCGTTGTTTACTGTCTGTACAGATTTATCGGTTGAGTTGCCGTTGCGCGTTGAAGGACCACAGCATCAATACGCAGTGAACTCGCCCATGCGAAATGACCTATGGCCATACTGACCTCCCGCTTCCAAGTATCGTTTTCTCGTCGGATCAGTCTGTGTCTGTGTCTGGATCAAGAGGAAGCAACCCCAAACCCAAGGGGCATGGTATCGTTTGACCAAAGAGAGTAGTAACATTCGTACGACACTACCACCACCATAATCCTCGCCGCACGGATGTGGATAAACAATCACAGTCTGTCTAGATCTGACTGTTCCGTTTAACTTAACCTTGGGGCTCATTTTCCCTGCATTCCCCTGACTGTCGGCTGTTGATGAGAGTTTTTATCATATGGCTGAACACAGGTCAGTAGTGACTGGGCCATACTCATGAACTTGTCAGAACAGTGGAAGGTACCATATGTACAAACTAATGATCTTTCCAGATCACTGATCCGAAGTACATGATGAATTGGAACTTGGTGCACTGCTCTTTTTGACAGCTTCTTCACTTACACTGGGATATGTAAGAAAATCAGGCACCAAAAGATCAGTGTTTGGTCTGCTGGGTATCGGAACCGTTTGAAAAAGGTATGCCAGAATAAGAACCTGGAAAGTCAAAGCGACAAAAATCCTCCTCATCCGTTCAGCGAGGAGTTGTTTTGCAATCTTCCTGGCGCTGAAATGGATGTTTTAAGCCATTATCTTGCAATCACTTATCTAATCCCTAGTTTTCTTCAAACAGTCAACAAAGTTAGTAATCTGGCTGATTTGAAGTTCCACGGAAATATTAGTTTCATTTGGAAGTTAAAAAAATCGGTCGGCTGTAGCCCCATTTCGTTGCCCAACTGCGATGTCACCAGAAAGAAGTACGAGGGCTGAGATACTGCC
>NW_008755780.1:0-1146 GCF_000715545.1 Opisthorchis viverrini | reverse complement strand
GATCCGGATTTAAGCGATTTTACCAGAATTACTTTCTGGAATCACTTCAAACTACTACACTATCAAATGTGAATTCACACGAGGACGAGATCACCACTTCTTTGTAGGACGCTTATAGTTTTGCCGATGGCACATAGGTACCAGACCGATGCAGGCACTGCATATCAGACCAACTGGTGACAGATATCAGACCAACGATTAAAGTCCCCTTGAATATTTCTGACTGGTCCCAAATATATTTTGCTTGGATGAATTATCAGTTCAAGTTCTTCGAGTGAGTGTGTGAGCAGTTCGCTAATCTGGTGGTTATTTTGTTACCAGGCACAAGCAGTTATTTTTCAGAAGTTCTATAGACGTTCTATAGTCTGACAAGAAGCCCTATTGGGATGGTATTTCAAAGGAAGTTGCCGGAAGCCAATCTCCAGAATTCAGGTGAAATGCAATGTGGAAGATGAAGGTGATCTGAAAACTTCAATGAAATGATTGCGACAAGCACTGTGATGGCCAGGCTGAAATAAAATACGGCAAAGAATACTCGAACACAATCATGCCAGTATAACACTTGACAGAACGCCAATTAATTTAGTCCATAAAAACAGCGAAGGATATCGTTAACATTACTTGCTCACGAGAGTTTGCTGATGTATGGTACTCCACTGAAAAATCTATCAATAAACCATAGACATCGATCTTTTTATCAGCGGCCACGAACAAAATGACTACACAGTCATGGGGCTCTGAGTCATGTGGGAAATCAAACGACCTGACAAAAACCAACGGACCAATCGGATCGACAGAAGAAAGCTACTTATAATAGAATGGGCCACAAAGCAAGAAGGAAATAGCTCTATCCAGTGGAGGAGCGGAATCATCGCATTGAACCCGCTCAACGAATCAATGCAAGGAAATGAAACCACGACGCAACTTCCATTCTCAGGTGAGTGACCAAATTAGGCGAAGACCAACTGACGATGCCATCTCGATTGGTAATGTAACGTTTGCAATCCAATTGCTAAGCTCGGCGAACAGATCAGTGACCAAGAAACGCACCCCAGTAACTTATATAACGCAATATGTCATCAAATTGGTGGTCAAGAATTCCAATATCGCTTCCGTTTCTGCATTTTCATGCGTTTCAGTGCCGTA
>NW_008755779.1:0-1146 GCF_000715545.1 Opisthorchis viverrini | reverse complement strand
GCACCATACGACAGAGTGTTCGTATGGGCTGAACTTGTTTTCAGTAGGACAGTGAGCAGGTGAACATTTGTCCACTTGGATTTAAACACTCCGGTCGATGTCTAACTACGCTGGGAAAGCTGTACCCTGAACCACAAATCAATAAATTAGGTACTTTCTTCTTTAATACCTGACCGCAAGAGCTCAGCCGTCATCGTCCCAATAGGAAAAGGGGATAATGGAAAGTTTAAAAAGTTCCCTCGGTTCGTGACGGGAAATATAACACGACTGTCCCGTGTTTCACCTAAACACCAACCAGAAATTACTCACTTGGACACAGAGGTTGATTCGTTGTTTATGGAAAGATCAACCACAAAATGGCCGATCATCATTAGATTAAGAACAAAAGTTCACCTTTTTAAAGTGTGCGAGATATTGCGATGCACAAGCTCTTGGCTTTTTGGATAACAGTGAAGTCCACTGAGGGAAATTATTTCTGATTTGATCTGGCATAATCAGTTAAAAGAGCCAAAACATGCTAATTCATTTACTGCGCTGTGTTTTCAAAGTAGTGGCCCGGTAGACATCAAAGCTATCATGAATCCACGCATACGGGAGTTAGACAAATTGCCATATACTTCCCGGAAAAAATCATCCTATCTGAACGGCTGATAAAGTTGCCTTTAAAAGTGCGAATTAAACTGCTTTGTTCCCGTAGAAATCGGCCCCTGTTTTTGGATGCTGAACACATTGTTGTATTTTCCATATTTCATGGAGGCTAGTGACGGGGTGGAGACTTCATGAGGGCAACTTGAAATAGTTGCAGACACTGAGACACTTCGAGTCGTCTGGTAATCGATTACTGCGCACCCGGATAATTTTGGTGCTAACAGGCGACATGCTGAGATGACAGCGATGTAACTGGACTTTGAGAAGTGCCCCAACTAATTACTGATATTGAATGCCACAATGGAGAGCAAGAGCACTGACGAATCTGAGGAGCTATCCGACAAAAGGAGGAACTGATTTCGAACGTTGGCAGCTGAAGTCAAATTGAGTAGTCCTACTTTCATGGGTCACGTCAGGACTGACTGCGTCCGGTCCAAAACATTATTTTGGAACTTTGTTTGATAATGCGTCAACGTTATCATCATCATCATCATCATC
>NW_008755778.1:0-1146 GCF_000715545.1 Opisthorchis viverrini | reverse complement strand
ATGCGAGAATCTCTGTCGCGATGTAGTCGGATATGTCAGTAAACAATCGTTTTACTCCAATTGATCACAGGCATTTCCATTAGAGGACAATTCGACTTAGAGAAAATCCAGAATCTAATGCCTATCCGGACAGACGGCCGATATGTCCACATAAATTCCGTTTAAATTTCTGGGCAGTTGGAATCCCCGTGCTGCACCATTATCCAGATCTTTTCTAAATAACGTACAACTAAGAGTTGAGCATTTTCCGAAATGGTTTGACAACCGGTGAGCAGGGTAACTCATATCAGGCTGCGCAGGTAATCACCCAAATTGACTAATCATGCCAGGCTGTAATGCAATTGACGGACATTAGTAATGGGGGCTGTGCCAATGTGGTCAGGTATCACTGATGCTGAATAGTTACAGAGAGTTCATCGTGATCAGCGGATGAGGTCAAAACGGTCAGTTTGCAAATGCCTGCCTGTTTGTGCGAGCTTGACGAGACCAGTTTGAAAGAAAAGCCACCCGCATTATTCGGCCGATGGGCCGACCATTAGCAATTACCCAGTATGAACATAGCAGTGCACACTGAGACCACACATTCAGTTCTTCTCAATTAAACAGTGTTCATAAGGAGGATACATATGTTACTAAATTCTGTGGCCCAGCATCATCAACTTGCCTCCGTCTCGTTCAGGTCGCGAGTAACGATGTGCATCATTGAGAGAAATTCGGCTAAATCATGAAATAATCTCAGGTGCTCGAAGAACTCACAAGCTACTATCTTACAATAGATCATTTCATGTGTCCCCGTTATACTGCGCTGCAATCTAGTGGAATTTTATGCGGAAAATAGTGCAGTGTATTATTATCTTCTTCATCGTCTACCTTGCATTGTGGTTACTCTCAGCACGGCCCCATTCTGGAACTTTCGAATGTTCCATTTGTTGAAAGAAATAAAGTAAGGTGATGTGATTTCAAGCGCTTCATCGCAGTGCATGCAGCGAAAGTCACTAAAAATACACCAGCCTAAGAAATGCCATTTCGTACGCATCAGTATTTGGCGCACAATGGACGCGTGTAAAAAGAAATACCAGGATAAAAATGAACGTCCAGTTGAACGCATTTCTCATTAAGTACAAAACTACGCGTTCACCAGCAGAC
>NW_008755777.1:0-1146 GCF_000715545.1 Opisthorchis viverrini | reverse complement strand
GAGTGGGTGGAAAGCAATAACTTCCGATCGCCTAGAAATACCGGAACAATTGACCGAGATATGGTACAATTCGAAAAAATAAAGGAGAATAATTGCACGAAAAGGTGGATTACACAGTATTTTGGGAGCAGTTGAACCATTCCCCTGGCACAGATTCCAATGAACAAATGTTGTCATATCTTTTTTACTAAAAAATTTAACCCTGATAGCAGAATTAGCATGATATTTAGCTGCAGCAGCAGTCCTCAAGGTTCCATCTAAGCGCACGTTTTCGTTGATATTGATAACAAAAATGAATCTATGACACCCAACACATTGATACGTGACTCCAACAAGTTACACACAGTTGTAAGGTAGTTCCCAGAACTGCACTCCATTTCTTGTTAACTAGTGAGAAGTTACTCCAAAAGAGTGGGATTTCTTGTGTTCGTACCCCATGAGGTGATTCTCGAGGAAAACACAAACTAAGAGATCCGGAAAGAAGTTGCCCTTGAGGAAGGAATACTCTGCGCTAAGGCAGTCTCAAGAAGTGGCTGTTGTGACTGGCTGACAAACATATCCTGAACAAAACATAACATGAGAACATAAGATATCAGGTTATTCATGAACATGTTTGACATGAATAAGGCCCCAAATCAGAGGAAAATGGATAAGAAATCAAACCAGAATAATTGCACCGTGACTGAAGGAGGACTATTCGGACAAAGTGATGTGGACCTGCAACATAAATTTGTCATGAATCATTCTAAATGACGTCACAGGCCAGAAGAGTTTATGGCGTGACAAGTTTGCAGGATTAGCTATTATAATTGACGAGATCATTTGTAGTAATAGTTGCTATTGTCTGCCAGATGGTAAAGACAAGGCTTTATTTCTTTATACAGTAAACACTACAGCCAAGACCAATTTTCAAGTAGAACACGGTTTAGTCGAAACCCAATTACCGTATACTTTTAGGTGACGCCATCGATAGCATGCGAAAAAGTTGTGTATCTGCACGGATACGATCAACGACTATAGGCGACTTCGGTACGAGCGCACAAATTCCCAGCTATGAAGCAAGCCTAACCACTCTAGTGCAGAGAGAATAACACCGGAGCTTTGGAGGAGAGGTTTTTACTGCCTCAATAAAAGGCAAGTTGCAGC
>NW_008755776.1:0-1146 GCF_000715545.1 Opisthorchis viverrini | reverse complement strand
CTGTATTTCTCGGCCTTTCCTCAGAAAAGAACCGCGATCTCTACAGGAGGTGAGAGGTGGCTTTCTACGAAGGATGGATGGCCCCTTTCGGTCTGGTCCAGGCTAGGTGTACAGTGCTTGGATTAACATTCACGCGTCACCCTTGTGTTAATAGACGCACTGTACTTGTGTTTTGTTTTCGTAGTCCGTTATTCCCGAAGCTGGTCTTGGGCGTCCTAGACGTGCGTCTCACGAGTTGATATCAGGTTTCACAGTTGCTTGTGATCCTTGTGTTTGCGTGAGTTGTCATCGCGAACTTTCGTTATGGATGTGATTGTCAGGCGTAAGAACCGTAAACCAAATTTTATCAGTTGTCATGGTCTTCGCAAGGAGAGAATGCGTTAGAAAACAGACAAAAAGCAGTTTCTGGAAGAGCCAATCTAATGCTCCTTCTACAGTGCTCACGGTTTTCTTAATTTGAAAAGATCCGCCGAGATTTTCTCAGGAAAGCGCTCATTATGAGGGAGGAGCACTGCAATAGATTAGCTCAAGTCAAGGCACCTTTTCCTGACTAATATGGTGTAATTCGTGGATCAGTCGCTGAATTACGGCTAACCAGTGGAGAAAGACACCACACTAATCTTTACGTTTGTGCGAATTCGATGAGTGTAGCCTGTGTACTTTTTCATCTAATGAGGCGGAACGACTACACTGAAATTTTATCTACCCAACCTGCGTGCAGTATTACATTGACTAGGGTCGCACCGTATGCTCCAGCAAGCATAAGTAGACGATTGTGTGTGAAACGGCAGACTCGCGTGTAATTTATCTGCTGATCCGAATATGCGGTATCGTCCGAAAATCGATGCCCCTCTGCTTTAAAGAGAATTTGGGTTTCCACTTTATGTAGCTTAATGTATCAAGTTATAACAGGACTGCTCTTTATGTGCCCACAAGTGTGACAGGATTCCCATGGTAGCCGACTGCACGTGCCATAAGTGTAATCCTAGCATATCGCCGATTAGTTGAATCATGCCTGAATCCCAATGCATTCCAGCGCAGCGCTTCTACAGTGCGCAGGATTGGAAGCCATTGTCGCTGCTCGTATTGTACTTGAACGCAGCGTGAATCGGTCGGCTCTTGACCCTGTCCGTGGACGTTACGGTA
>NW_008755775.1:0-1147 GCF_000715545.1 Opisthorchis viverrini | reverse complement strand
TGAGATTTTTGTCCGATTTCAAGAAACACATTCCGATGTCCCACGTTCTGTCCGATATAATTGCAGAGTTTTAGGTTTCCACGCAACAATGTCCAGTGCGCTCAGATCTATATCAAAGAAGAGTGATCGACTAAGCGGCCATTATCCCTCACTAGTTTTTAGTGCACGCCTCTCAGGATAGCATTTTCTTTCATTTTTTATCAGTACAAATATGTATTATTCAAGGAGGTTCCTTGGGCGATATACGAATTTCCACAAAACATTGCATGCGCAAATCCTAGTGTGATGCCTGCTCGTTAATATTGAGGTTGCTAGTCTCAGGTCAATTCAATGGAACATCCCTTAGAGTGAATTATCTGAGGCACATGTGTTGCAGCACGACTATTCCGGCGACAAACTTCAGGGGCTGAATCACAACGATAGTAACCGCTGGCGTTTGGATGTAATCATCTGTGTAAACAAAATTCCTACGAGTAGGCGCATCCACTGTGCATGCGCATCAACACTCATTTCTTCTCTCATTTGATAAACTATAGCTCCCCAGTTATCTGATTATTGCCAGATGTTTAAGGCACAATTGTCTTTTGACGCACTAAGCTGAGCGGACCAATGAGAAATTTGCCAGAAAAAGCATTTGAATTCAAATTCTCCGGTCAAAGAAATGTGTTGAGGCGACAACTCAAAAGCTTCTCTTGTCAATATATAACAAACGAAATATTCACATGCGACGGGAGAAGCATACTGTTTGGATAATAACAAGGCTAAACCGAATAATCTTTTTTGGATAAAAAACATTTGTTTTGCTGATGTGAATTGGGTTTGTGAGCACTTTGTTTTGAGGCGTTCACTTCCCCCTAAAACGTTATCCGCGATTTTTCAGACATCCTAGATTGCGTGTAAGAAAAATATATAATATGATTTCCCTAGCGACCTTTGAAAGTTTACGCGAAGTTTTGACCTACTAGGTGAGCGGTTTCTTTAAATGTGGTTGAGGTGTTTGCCTTTTAAACAGCGAATATAACCGTGTGAAATTAATGCAGAAGGGACGTGTTATAAACAACTCACACGGAGATGCGAATAATGTGAAATGTTATCCAAAATGTTCCCCTCAGCTGGCGATTATATGCTTGTATTTTGCCACATGTGA
>NW_008755774.1:0-1147 GCF_000715545.1 Opisthorchis viverrini | reverse complement strand
CCCCCAAACTTCATCGACCAACAAATGAAAAAGCCTAGATGCAGTGTGAAGTATTGCAAAATCAACGGTCTCATAAGACGCATACTGTGTTCATTTCAACGTAACAATCTTTGCGGCGGTTGCTCAAAACATTGGAGTTTCACATATGTGGAATGTTTCTAGATTTGCGAGAGATTACAGCAATAAAACAGACTTATATCGTCTGGAAAGCACAGAATTTACAAATGTACGAGCCATTCACTCTGAACAGGAAGTTCACAGTGTTGAAACAAGAAACTGTGGATTTCCTTTCTTCCAACTTTCCCAGAGGCGATCGATTACGAGAGAGGGGTGGCTTTCGAGGGAATTTAATCAAACGTTTCTGAGCAGCTGCGTTAGTTTTTTTGCTATCCTTCATGCATTCACAGCTGCTGGTGTCCCAATATTTGTTTCAACTCGCCGACACCAATAATTAATCTTCGGCAGCTTTCTTCATCATTGTTATCAGTGAAGCCTTTGATTGGTCGATTTGGATTGGTCGTTGTGTCGGAAGACTATCGCCACACTCGACTTTGGTAAAAAATAATCAAACAGCCGAAAATGCAGTGCAGTACTTTTTATTGATTTTTTTGCTCTGGAGTTTAGTTCGACTAAATTGTGCCATTGAACCATGGTCTCTCTAGAAGTTTAGGCAAATCAGAACTGTTGAGAAATGCATGCACGAAAACTGCACTAAAAAGCTTAAGTTTGATACACGGAAGTTCGCTGTGAATTCTGCTATGATGCGGTCAATTGCGGGCGTGTATTTTTTCTACAGTGAAAAACTAAAATTCGATACAGTCGCCGTTATCACAACTGGTCATAAATTTTTCATCAATGTCGCTTAGCCTAAAACTTATTTCAATTTTTCGCTCGCTGTCGAATAGAATTCCGTTTACCATCGAAATCCTTTAGTGGGAGAACTATAAACAAAAACAACTGCTTACCGGAAGCTCTATGTATTCTGCATAACTCTATAGTTTTCACTTGCCCAGGACAAGAATGCATTCCATCCACAATATGCATGCTGTAGCGACGTTGGTCGTATCTGAAACGTCCTCAAGTATCCCATAAAAACATGTGTCTGATAAGTACGCGAATGTGTTTTTGATCCCAGCTCTTTTCAACA
>NW_008755773.1:0-1147 GCF_000715545.1 Opisthorchis viverrini | reverse complement strand
CACACAGTGAGTATATGATCATATGGTTGTACTTGTTGCATTTTGTTCGTCATCTGTCCACACAAACACGGTCTTGTCTCTTCAGTAATGTCCATTCAGTCATGCATGAAATTGTCCGATAGATCGAGGACGAGGAGACGCCACACACTCATTGTCCACACTCAACAGACCGTGGTGTGTGCATGTGATGAGGCTGTGTCAGACTGAGCGCGATTGTCGTGAATTATGGGAATACGCATTCATGTCTCCAATCCGTTTTGTCACGTTTCGTGGATGTAAAACACATAGGTCGACTGAATACGTCCCTGCTAGGGCACTGGAGCCGCGTAGACGCAAGCGCTAGTCTGCACTCGGTCGTCCAACCACGAACGCCAACTACGTGCTGATCCATCGTGCTAGAAAATCGCATTCACACACCTAGACTAGACTAGAATAAACTAGACTAGACTTTGTGATTCTTCGTCAGGTGTACAACTCATCCAAACGGTTGACAAGCGATTGCAGGGGCCGTACTTAAGGTATCCCGATTAGTCGGGACTCATGTTCCCCCCTCCTTGAAGACCACTTGTTTGTTTGGCGAGAAATGTGTCACGAATCGATCGACCTTTCTATGCTTCAACGATTTTCGTACGTGTCATGCCACTGTCTAATTAGGGGATGGGTTCATGGTCGGCTAGTCTAGAACTAAGACCCATGGTTTATTTGATGTCTCATGTGCTCTGATTTCTGATGTGACCTGAATCAGCCTTTGGAGCACAGTGGATCGTTGGTTGAGCAACGCAACTGAGTGTTGAGTAGGTGAGTTTCTTCTGGACCATTGGCGTCAGACTCATATGCCTGATGAGATGGAACAAACAGCAGATGGCAACTGGGTGAGTTTAGACCGAACGAGGACGGTTTGCTTATTGGTTCACGGAGCGAGACACCGTGCCGTGTGTGTGAGTGATCCCTGTTGGAGTTCGGTTATTGCTGTTTGTTGTGAACGTGTGTGTTTTGGGTTGTTTTCCAATGCGGACGTTACAGGTGACGAGCATTATCGATTCTTTTGTAATGCGTTTTGTCTGTTACCACAGTGTCTATCTGTCTATGCAGACACTGGTCCCTACCGTCTACCTTGTTTTCACTGCTCATTCGGTCACACTAGCCA
>NW_008755772.1:0-1147 GCF_000715545.1 Opisthorchis viverrini | reverse complement strand
CTGTCTGGATGAGGATTAATCACACCACTGATCAGCCGCGCGTGCCCGATCGATTACCGGGTGGTTTTTTATCCCTATAACCTGATGCCTTATTAGATGTTTACTACTGAAGATTCTCAAGTGTCAAAACAACTGTAGGGGGTTTCTTTGCTTTTCTACCTACGTTTGGTCCACTACTTTGGTGTTAATTAAGCCGAGTTGCTGTGCAAAACAGTGCATTTTGCGGAAAGCATCCAATTTGAGTTCAAGTAAAACCTAGTGTCGACGGAAACTTGGAGACTGCGCTTAGATGATGGGCCTCAAGTAAAGCCAAACCGGCCGCTGTCATTCAAAGGGCTCCCGGCAACCTAATGGGTAGAGTGTTCTACGCCCAAACCGGTCGGTGTACCGATTGGCCCAAAACCTGGCGTGTTCATTCTATATTCATTATATCACATAACCGCAATAGCTTAAGTGAGGTACGGGACGGTTTCAACTCAGCCGGAATCTGAATAAAATTTTAAATTCTTACGTATCTGGATAAAGTGTAGCGGTATTCAACATCTGCAGAAAAGCGTAGAGCACAAACGTACTTTGCGTGATCAGTGCATGTACCTCGGGTATACTGCCTCCTTAAAATCAATGACAAATCTCCGTAGATGCTTTGCCGATTGGACAATGAACATTGTATCAGGTGGTTTACGAAGCGAACTAGAGGTCCCAAACAAGATCAGAATTCGGTATAGATTTACAACCTAATTCCTAAATGGAACAATCGAATTTGATCAACATAGGCAGGCCATTCTAAGTCTGAGAGGAAACAGTCGAGAATCACTCTCTAGAATACAAAAGAGTCGCTCAGAGTCCTTTTTTACGGCATTCAGACCGTTTGAATCTATTTCTTTCCTCCATGATCATGATCAAAGTCATCGAAGAATTCTGTAAAGAAAAAAGTACAAGGTAATCACGTCCCCATGCGAAATTTGTTCAACTTGTTCATTTTCCCCAGTGCCTTTGATGTTCCTTGGGTCACGCTTTATTCGGATGAACGTCATCAAAAAACAGCAAGATCGTGGAGCAGATTTGTTTGTGATCCATCCATCCATCTGCGCAAATAGCTTTTACAGCAGATAGGTTAAGCGAGTTTCATTGGCGTGATTTTCCCGTG
>NW_008755771.1:0-1147 GCF_000715545.1 Opisthorchis viverrini | reverse complement strand
TTTTTTTTAGCCAAACCACACATGGAAACGAGACCTGAGTGTTAATCACCACTGCCGACTCTTATCTAGTAGCTGCTTACTTAACCGGTACGGTGTTAAATACGCCAACAGGAGGTCTTCAACTACGTTGCCCTTATCACAAACGGGGCAACACAGGGAGAGACATTTTGCTGACTCAAGTGCCAGGACTAATATGGTTCAAGAAGAAATGTATTATTTAATTGCGCCACTTGTTTGGCGACCAGTGTAAGGCAACTACATGTTTTTTAGTTATACTTGAATCGTACAACAAAACCTTCGAAACTTCACATAGTTTCGTAGAGTTTTTGAACTGCAGTTTTCCCAGCCAAATGCACGCACAGCGTTCCCACTACTTTTAGCTTTGTGGAAGAACCTACCCAGCAAGTCATGAAGAATGCGTGTAGTGACCCCTACCTAATCCCTAAAGAATGCTACAGCGTAGAAGAGAAGCCTATGACCAGAAGCAAACCATAAATTTGGTTTGGCGCCAAGGTACATTTACGATTTTGCCGTAATTGCAACATTCCACTCTTACCGGCTCTCGATAATGTCCAACATCCAAACCAAATTACTGAGTACTTTAGTGAATATACTTGCGTATTTTTAATATAGTTTGCGAAACAGTGTTCCACGATTGATAAAAAAGTTGTGGTCAGTCCACTCCATTATTTTCTTTTGTTTCCGTCGAAGAATGTTCAAGTTATACTATCAGGTCTTTAATAATGTGTAGGTCTAGAATTGTTAGCCTGGCAGGAGTCGATTGGCATACCCTCGACGCTATCGATCAGATATCTTCCTCTGTACCAGCCTGGGAAAATGATCCTATGATCGAGTTCCTGGAGTTTCTAAATATGCCATGATGAATCAAATTTTTAGATCGATTTTGCTAGATGTGGGCATGTCCTAGAAAGTAGGTTTTATCTTTGTTTACTGGGTAGTATAGATATGAAATATGGTAGAACTTTTACACATTCATCTAGCTGAATTTTCATGTAAATAAACTCCTGTGTTCAGATCTGGGAGGTCAGTTAACGGTGTTTTGTTTCACTTCACCTTGTTTTGATGAAAGAGAAAAGGTTTGTCTCCGTCATGTACTCCTCATAAGGCTGCTGAAAATCTGTCGACA
>NW_008755770.1:0-1147 GCF_000715545.1 Opisthorchis viverrini | reverse complement strand
TGTCAAGCACAGATCTAGTAGTTCACATACTGTCCATACTGTTTAGAAGCTATATACTCACAGACAGAAGAGGAGGAATTCACCCACTCAACCCTGCACTGACGATGTCACCTCGATTGGTGATGAAACGTTTGCAATCCAACTGCCAAGCTCGGCGAACAGACCAACAACCAATCAATATCAGTGTTGATACTGATGCTTCACCGCCGTGCAACTCACAGATGCCTTTTCTTCGCATTGTATCTCTGCAGATATCAAGGATAACAAAAATTCAGATAGCCACATAAATCCAACTACTGTAGATGTTCCCAAAAGTACGTATGACCCGTACGTAATCCGCACAACATTGCTCGCACAACAATCCCGCTAGAAATGGTTCCTGATCTGGAGTGCGATAACGGTATCATCCTCATCTTTGAAAAGAGTGAACTGATAACCATCAAATCATATTTCGGCTTGCACTTACAAAATCGCCGTATTCACTAGGGACAGCATTACCGGTGTTGGCACTGATGCCTCATGGCCCTTCAACCGGAAAGTTTGTCTCATTACATTTGAAACGTGGGCGTCAGAGAAGATTTATTCCTTGCCTATCGCAAGTGTTTTCAGGCACCTACACCTCAAGGTGCTCAATTAGACAATCCGGAAAGAACTTGACACCACGAACTGCAAGTGCATCAGGTAGCCGCAATTCCTAGCCAAGCTCAGGAGAGGTCGGCAGGAAGGCACTCTTCACTGACAACACCCAAACACTTCGTAATCTCTTTCAATCCCTTCAGCCAAGCAACACATCGCTGACCTACCAGTTCGCGGCATTCCGAAGTAGGCAGGAAGAACTACACTCGTCTCGGTAGATGACCGAACCAACGCAGTTGACGATGCTGGATGCTTGGCGGGATTGAAGTGCCTGATGTACAACCAAATACCTGTTTTCTAATTGCCTCGTTAGGCATTCGCCGATACCAGCAACGCTTCTGAGGCATCCATGATCAACAATTTAAAAGCGCTTCACATCATCTGCCCGCAGAGGCCACATCTCGCACCCGTACAACAACGCAGTCCTTACTGTAGCCTGGTACACGCGACCTTCAAGACCCTGTGGTATGACTTTTTGACGACACAATTGACGCGAATTGGCAAAGTTGAT
>NW_008755769.1:0-1147 GCF_000715545.1 Opisthorchis viverrini | reverse complement strand
AAACAGCCTAGTTGGAATTCAGGTTACTTTGGCAAAATCGCACAAAACGATGTGTGCCCGTTAAAAATGGACGTTGCGGATTGACCCCATGCGAGTTTCCGGATGTATCCGGCTTTGCGGTCCAAACTGTGCGTATTGCAAGAACAAACCTAACGATTCCAGCCAGATTTGTTGGCCAGATCATGCTTTACTATATTCCTGATCAAAGGGACCCTTCACAATATAGGAAGCTCTTATAACGACTGTCCTGTGTCATTTCTAACATCAATCTATCAAATGTGCGTGGTGGTTACGCTGGTTAAAACGCACTTCTCAAAGGGTTCAAACTGAACCAAACTCAGTTAAACTAAAGTAAACTTAAACTTAACTGAACAAAACTGAACTAAAGTGAACTGAACTGAATTGAACTGAACTAAACTGAATGTTACTGAACTGAACTGAAATGAACTGAACTGAACTGAACTGAACTGAACTGAACTGAATTGAATTGAACTGAACTGAACTGAGGTGAGCTGAAGTGAATTGAACTGAATTGAACTGAACTGAACCGAACAAAACTAAACTGAACCGATTTATGTAAAGCAATTTCCACCTTCAATCAGTCGCCGTAGTTATAACGGGTTATGATGGAAAATAGCTCACCAAATGTTGAACTAATGAACATCATGTTGCGGCATGAACGTCCGATTTCAGGAAAAGAACGAAGGTGCAAGGGGCCATTCCATCTGCGGTGTTCGGCTGAAAACAAGAAAAAAACTATGCAACACTTATTAGTAAAAGGAGCTCTGTCAACGCTGATTGAAAAAAATGACTTTGATAAACTACTCGCTATTAAGAAGAAACTACACAGCATTCGGCTGGAACCAAGAAAACAATTGAGCAACACTTATTGTTACGACGAGTTCCGTCATTAGATGTAATCATTTATGTTGAGAGCATCGTCACTATTAAGGAGAATCTACATAAATTCACCCGGTTGCCAGGGTAACGCAAATTACTGACGAAATTCATTCTCCTGTACATCACTTTGGATGGATTTCGCTGAATGTCTGAAACTGGGACTTAACTCTCATGTGTAGTTCTATGCCGCTAACAAACCCAACCAAACTCGTTGATGGAAGAACGATCCCGTTGCAGAATTAGGTAG
>NW_008755768.1:1021-1147 GCF_000715545.1 Opisthorchis viverrini | reverse complement strand
ACTCCTCTTCGTCGAAATATGATTACCGAACTCAGGCTAAAGACTACTAAAATACGTTCTGAGCTACATTTGCCGTGAACTTTTTCTGATTGATTTTTTTCACCAAACTTTCTGGTTTTCTGGGGC
>NW_008755768.1:0-773 GCF_000715545.1 Opisthorchis viverrini | reverse complement strand
TGTTCCGAACTCAGAAATCAAAGAAAAGAGCTTATGTGAACTGCGTAGCATCGTTCTTCACTCTTGCACATGCAAAAACGTCCGGTTACTGCGTGAAAGCGTCCACAAATATCACATAATACAGACCATTGACTGGACCCACAAAGCCCACATGTACCCGTTGCCCCGGCGACTCTGGCATAAACCAATATTATGGTTCAATTCGTTGCGGATTCTTGGCAGCTAGAATGCATTTGGGACAACTTCCAAAAAAGGCCTCTAAATCCCTTTTCGTGCCGAGCCAAAAACTTAGCTTCTGGCCAACGATTTTATCTGGCTAACTCCTGGATGGCCCCTGTGGAACTATTTTTACACTCCGTTGGAGGATGCGTGGTACAATCACCCTCTCAGCAACCATTAAGCAATCATCGACAATTGGCAAGGTTTCCTGATGATTGGCACACTGAAAAACCTTTGGGTTGCGGTTCTTTCTGCACCAGCCAAGTCGAATAAATTTCAATACCTGTTGCATTACACAGTCGCCTGTATTGGCCTCTTGAATCGTTGTCATGTATTATAGGAGTCGGAAAGCGTCAATGAAAATGTGCCTGATGCCTGACTCAAAGTAGACCACTGCAATCACCTTGCCTTTAATAACCGCATTATGAGGTCCGATGAGTCACAATAAAGCGACCTACCTGTCTGAAATACGTGATAGTTTGATATTTAATCAATCGATCCAAGACGGCGAAACCGATCGTGGGGTGTCGGCGGATTTTCAGCAACTTTATGAG
>NW_008755767.1:0-1147 GCF_000715545.1 Opisthorchis viverrini | reverse complement strand
AGTAACTGAGATTGTATGGTCTCCATGGCACAGCTGGCTGGGCTCCCGTGCATAAGAAAGTGTGTCACTGCCTCGCGTCTTTCCTCAGCTGCGAGTTTTTGTTGGGGTAACGTGTGCCGTATTCTTCTTTCGCCGTGTCTTCACAAGTTCAGTAGGCTATGTTCAAATTTTAGGTGAGCGAGGATAGAGCACGCTTTCATTATCTGGAATAAAGTAAGATAATTTGTCGGGTTTGTTCACTGTGAATTACTCGTCTGCTGAGTCCAGACCTACAGACGCTGCTTCAGTTGCTACTAGGCACAATACAAAAACCATCAATTGGCACGATCAAATCTAGTGTTCTAAACCGCCTCTAATCAGGCACAGCTCTATCAAACGATCAATATCCTGACTAAATTGAATGAAATTTGACCTTAGTGAACGTAGTAGACCCGATCATACATCAACACGTCGGGAAAACTCATATATTTCAAGGCACAGACGACGATTCCAGTGGACTTATTCCATGAAATACACGTTAACTGAACGGCCATTTGAAACCGTTTGAAGGCCGTTTGTCCAAGTTGAGCTGAGCGAAAATGTGGTCTTACCTCACTCCACATCGACTTCCTTCCGAAATAATATTGCCAGTCTGGTGTCATTCATCTGCTGATTGCTGCTCATCTTGCTATACTCATGTGCAGGTTGCCGCTATGGACATGAGTTAAAAAGACGTAGCCTTTCAACTGCTAACAGATTCTTGGCAGATCCCTGGCTCGAAAGCTTCGAAAGTGGACCGGAATGGTCCCTCCATGAGGCCGATTGCCCGACGCTCTGATTGAGTGAATCACTCTGCGACCGGTCAGCACCTGGTCAAATTCATCCAACAATTTTTTGGAGAAGTAGATGTGTCAAGTCGTCTGCGGATGGTCAGCGATCAAGTGCGTTTAAGGGCGTCCCGAGAGTGCCTCGATTTTCCATTAACATACGAACGCTGACTGTATATTGTGCGCGATTAACGGTACAAAATTATGCAAGAGCCTTCACTTGATATTTCAAGAAAAATATTTCACACACAATTTCCTCTCACTTGGATTTAATATTATAGGGAATCACCGGAACTACAGTAGGTTCATCAGTTGCGAGAAACTGTGAATGACACACATGA
>NW_008755766.1:0-1147 GCF_000715545.1 Opisthorchis viverrini | reverse complement strand
GCGCTGGTGATGACTCTCAAAAAGGATGAAACAGCTGTACAGCGCCTCAAGAGTTTTCAGCATGGCTGGCCACAGGACGAAATATCATGTGAGAGTTGTTTGCCCAATCGAATCACGATAAAACCGAACTTGAGGCCGCATATCTTTGAGGTGTTCAATAACAGGTGCTTGCCCAGGTGCTAACTTTTTTAAAGAAGCTATTCTACTTTCCCAAGTTGGTTATGATCCAATACTGCTTAAGACGGGGTCAACTGAGATATTAAGCAATACTACCACCAGATTGAAGTGCTTTCTTAGTAGCGTTTTTTAAGAACGAACGTGTCGGAAACACACAACCTTTCGTTAATTACACAACAGTTCATAATGGTAAGCATCACCTACCGGGCTGTGCATTTAAAGTGCATCCATAATCATTACCTTCCAGGACGTTCATACCAAAGAATTACAGTCAATGCGTGAACAACGGGATGCGGCTCTCGCAGAATTGGACAAAGTGAAAATGTCTTTGCGAGAAGCAGAACGAGAGGCAGCACAATACAAGCAACAAGTCGACTTACTTAACACGCGAATGGCCAAAATGTTGCCGACACTAGAGCAGCCGCATGAACCGATAGATTCTACACATACCTTGGGTACACGTATGACATGTGCCTTGATGGAATTGGAAACAATCAGGCTTGCACGTCAAGATGCCCTGCTACAGGTGGAAAAGTTGTCTGCACAGCTGGATGCCAGTAAAAAAGCGTACTATGAAGTAAGCTTTGAGCCTTTCCAAAAGCAGAGTAATAATGAAAATGTAAAAGAGAAAGCTATCACATGCGTAGGTTTGCACTTTTGTGTAGATTGCTATTCGACAATAATTACAGAAGCTTGTTTTTTAATTGGCTGCAAACGAACTTTCTACGCAGGCTGCCGAATGAACAAGTTGTAGGCGTTACCAAAGCTTTGAGCCAGAGACTCTGCTTTGTTTACATTGGGTTGGCAGGCAAATTCAACGCCAGCGCCAGCCATATGACAGAAAACCCCTAAAGGCGTAGCTGATGACATATCAACACTTGATTTACTTTTCAAATTTTCGCGTAAAAGTTGCACCAGTGTGCTTGATGGAAATAGGCAAGTGGAATCGGCCAGAAGTTGCATAAGGGTC
>NW_008755765.1:0-1147 GCF_000715545.1 Opisthorchis viverrini | reverse complement strand
TCTCTGCAACCGAAGGCACAGCCATAACCTGATTTACCGTCAGTTCATTCAAGCGCTGGGCTAATCAGGAACGCGTGCTGCACGGACTTGTCGCCTAAGCGTATCGAGTGCGTTGACAGTCCGTCAATCTTCAATCGATATCCACCAACAGCTCTCACGGCTAGCGCGCACAGTCTGTGTTCAGCTTGGTTCTCTCTTTGCCTCAGCGATACGCCTGCTCCGGTATCAATCAAACATAACTCCCTTTTCCCGTCTACCTCGACAATGGCTTGTACGGTAGCTTGTGTCAGTGTGCTAATCGCGACTCTAAAGTTTTATTGTGTACAAGCGATCGGTTGCGGCACACTGATTCTTCCAGTGGGCAGACCTGCCACACATGTAACACCGGCTGGTTCGAGCGTGCCTCCGCGATTCCGTCCTCATGTGAATTGGGGGTCATAACATCCCGAACACGGATGCACCTCTAAAACTGCCCGGCTAACACAGACATATGCTGAATCGTGGGAATAAATGTCATTGTGAACTCATCATTAGGGATTGAATTATGCCTGTCGGGGTGCACAAATGTCATGCATGAATCGGTTGTGTTTTACAGTGCTCGAAATATAAAAAAAAATACGTGTAGCACAAGGTGCAGGAATATACGTGTGACAATTTTATTCCTTTCTTGTAGCATTGCTTTTAAATGCAAGTGATAAGCGTAAGCCTTGTTTAACTGTGGAGTTTTCGGTCTCCAGCTTGCGACCAGTCACTGTTTGGTGCCCAGGAGTAGCGTTGTAAGTAAATGATAACGGTCTAGAAGTCATAAATCCGTGTACAACTCGGTATGCTCGTGTGAGCTAGCGAACCGTCTGGGATCGATTAAGTCCTCAACAGATGATTGAACAAGAAACAGGGGTAGAATGTACGCACCCGAAAGACAATTCGCCTAGGAAGGGACGTCATCTGCTGACTCTATACAAACTTGCATTGGTCGGCTAGCATCTTCACAAAAGCAGAATTTCCGACTCTTTACGGGTGATTGCAACAGACAAGCAAGACGGACAGGAGCAAAGTCCTAGTGGAGTTTGACACCCCACGCAATCGGTTACGACTTCGCACACATGCAGCTTCATGTGTGCACCAATCGAACAAGCAACCAAGTCGA
>NW_008755764.1:0-1148 GCF_000715545.1 Opisthorchis viverrini | reverse complement strand
CTGCTAGTGCGTCTCAGGGAATTCCAGTCGGGTCAAATTTAGTGTTTTGAGCTGACCACTTTAAAACATCGATATTACGATACGGAAACCCGTTGTTGGTCTGGTCAGCGGTTTGGAATCCCTGTTGGGTCGTCACATTATCTTGGTATTCAGATACGAACTATTTTACTATTCCTTTGCATGACTGACTTTCAGTTATCATCAAATGTAGCCTATTTCATCAGTCGCAGGTAAATAGTCATCTTGACCGACACAACAATTCGCCTCTACGCGTAACTAACTTCCTCAGCTGTTCAGTCTATTCCGCTGCACTTTCTTTTTTGTCCAACCAAGCTGAGGTCCGTCAAAAGTCTCAGCCTAAAACAAGTAGTTGCAGTTATTCGACCCATACAGTCATCTATCTGCATATCAATTTGGCTTTCACTGTCAGAGAGTTTTCAGTAGCCTTTTGAGTAGTGTATGATACGTCTGTGGTTGCAAAGATGTTTCCCAATAAGATTCCTTCATATCCCAGCCATAATATAAGTGGAACTGCTCTGTTTAGGCCTGTGAAAGAAATAGCGCTGTATACTTAATGGCGCTATTGGGTGTGCATACTATGGAGTGCTTTAGTAGCTTTCGGTTAGTTTTATACCTTGATATCTGCATCCATTGCTTCAAAATCCGGGACTTCTCCCCGATTTTTTACAGGCTCGCCTCAGCCGTATTATTTGAATGTCATCACGGCGATAGCGCAGTTTGTGGTAAGTCACACCCACTCTTATACTCCTACTATATTTCATTGCTTTCTCACCAAAAGCGCGAGCTCAGCTGTGACTTGTTTGCTGAGCTCGAACTACAAACATTTCGTCACCATTTTTGGACAGATCGTCAGTGAGCTGTTGCTTGGATGTTTCCTTATCTCGTTTTCGTATTCACATAATTTTACCAAGAACAGCGCGTATCTCTTAGGCGATTGGCTGGCGTTGTTTCCATTTCTGTGGTGACCAAGGAAGTAACTTCTCTGAAGCCGAACTAGAACTTCGGCATTTTCGGAAATTGCTAAATTACAATCCCGTTTGTAAGAGAATGCTAACCCACAGCGTCAATTGGTACTTCAGTCCACCCTATGGCATTCATCGCGGAGGAGTATGGGAGCGTCAGATGCG
>NW_008755763.1:0-1148 GCF_000715545.1 Opisthorchis viverrini | reverse complement strand
GGTATTACGCGTCACTCGAAGATAGCGTTTGCCCGTTATATCGATCGTTCTCGTTTGTACTTTGTTGAAGTATTCTCCGTCACGGCCAGTCTCTGTTTGTATTTTTCAGGCGTCTGTGAGATACTTGTTGTTACTTTACTTGTCCGAAGTCAGTCTGCCTTTTCTATCCGAGCAACAATCGGTTGTCATCCTGAAATAGTGGTCTGGTTGTTGTCTGTCCCGGGCTTTTTCAAGTTTTTATCACACACATTTCGACTGAGACAAGTTAAACCAATAGTTAGGTACTCCCAACAGTGAGTAAAAAATCCAGTGACCACATCACTCTAAACTGTTTGACTTGTTTGCTGTTTTTGTCTGAAAAAGGTCACCCTGGTCAGTCACTGTTTTAGACTTTGTGCCTTAAATCAGCCGACTGCAAGGTTTTATTGTGCCGAAAGCAGACCACTGATCTGTCTACTGTATTCCTAAACAGTAGTACATAGTGTCTGGCCCCGAAAAGGTGGAAGATCTTGCACGATGACTTCATTCATCTGCAGAAAACAATACTGCGCTCAACGTCATTCACTTGATTAAACCGTTCAACCTTAGCCACGACAATATTTCACAGGATTTTATGGGAAGCAACAAGAAATATCGTAAAATGCATCACTTGCTACTTGTTTTTTCTCACTTAGTAGTAGATAGTGAGCACATAGCCCAACGGCTTTTTGAACCGGGACCAGTTGTGCACACATATCAAACTTGGTCATGTTCCAAGCGTGAAGTTGTGATACGGCTACACGTAATATTTTTGCAGAGCGAAAATACTCAGTATGATAAAAAAACAATTGAATAAAAGTGATATATCCGTGCAATATTTAGAAACCATTTTGTACCATTCTACGCCTTTGATCGCATGAAAAACAGTGTGCGAAAAGCATGTAAAAATGCTGACATGATATGCTTTGAACATGTTTGTGGTCTAAGGCAACAAACCCAACTCAGACAGCCTGCTTGAAAATGAAATTGGGAAAAATAAGGCAAAATTAGAAGAAACGCATACGGCCAATATCATCCCGCTAAATTAGTCCTGATGGTGCGTATCACCGACTGTACGCAAGCAACACGAACCTGTGCGGCGAAAAGTGTCACGCGAATGGAGATAAAAT
>NW_008755762.1:0-1148 GCF_000715545.1 Opisthorchis viverrini | reverse complement strand
ATCGCAGATACGGGTTTCTGTATGTAATAAGGCTTGGATGAATAATGGCCTTTTGATGATGGAGTTGAAGGAGTTGCCATTTGATAGCGCCACAAGAATGTGTTCTGGGTGGAGGCACGGATCCACATCTTGAAACGGTTGTTGGTTGGAGCACCAGCGAGTACATCGTGCCAATCGCATCTTCGATTCTGTGGAAGGGAACAAAACACAATTTAACCATTCTGTGTTGCAACTGGATTTTTGGAGAGATGCACTTAGTTGCACACCAATTTGTCTTTCACCGGAGATTCATTCGAATCCCAACCGGGCGTCTCGTTCATGATGTTTTTCCAACTGGATGTGCTGCAACAGACCACCTCAGGTTTAACTTTGCTACTGATATTAAGAGGTTTCATGTCAGGTGGTCCCGGTATACACATCGATATAAAAAGGCGTGCATCCTACTATGCTTCTCATTTGATCTGACTGAGTTGTGCGTGTGTGTGGCGCGGCGATTGTATGAAATGCCCCACATAAACACAGATCCCTCCAGCAAGACAATGTCCCGATGGACAATGTAGCCCAGCACGAAAGTGTTGTTTGTTAGCGGTGTTTCGAAGACACCTGTGATTTTAAAAGACAAACCGTTGTTCCTACAAACCAAAGATTGTTCGTGTGTGTTCTGTATGCCAAGGCATACAAGCAGACTGAGGCCCTCAACAGATAGCAACCTGGAAGTCTTAAGACACAATCTACTGCAGTCATGATCCTGTTTCCCGGATACACTTGTCCATAAGCTGACGAGTTTCATCCACCTTCTTGCCGGGAAAAAATGAACGTTAATGTTGCCCGTTCATCAATTCTGTGGCTGGCCGCCCTCGTTTTACAATCCAGGCTCCCGGTGAAGTTTTTCAAGAAGTTCAAATAATGTCCAAATATTGATGTGTGTGATGTGTGAAATGTCATAAAAACTGTCCGATGGTGTATCGAAGGTGTGTCCCGACGAAAAGAGAACAGTTCTGAGGATGGATGGAAGTTAGCAAAAATCATGGATTGTTGTTGTTTCTGGTGGTTATCGCAATACCTAAACCCTTGCTCATTTGGAAAGACGGGATTAATATTTAGTCGCAAACCCACGTTGTTTTGAATGCGTTTACAACGGAGACTTA
>NW_008755761.1:0-1149 GCF_000715545.1 Opisthorchis viverrini | reverse complement strand
TTAACACCCCCCTAAGCAGACGTTTTGGTGGGATGATCCGCGCCATTCCCTTTTTTATACGACACTTTGCCAACAGCGAAGTTTGATAAACCAAAGTAATTGCAGCGTTTACGCCTCGACAGAATGTGGTTCGCAGAGCAGGACATTTTCCGAGAGAGGTATACCGTTTTACTGGATTCTTCGAATCCATACATCTGCGGCCCGGTGGATCTAATCAAACGTTTGCATGCCATATTGGGATGCACAGAAGATGAAACCGAAGACTGTCGGTTTGACTGCGCGGACGATCCACGATTCCCAACGCTGTCAATAAGCTTTCCTGGATTTCAAACAACCATGAGTCAACGTGAATATTTAATGCTTGTAAGTGGGTAAATTATTTTAACGTGTTTTGAACCTAACGATTGATGGTTTTCATTTTATCCACAAATTCAGCCTATCGTGCATCCACTATTCTACGAGAAATTCAATGGAACCAGAAGCTTGGAAAACTCACCGACTAAAGAGACGAGCGTTTCCGAAATGATTGTGTCCAAGGGAAGA
Source organism: Opisthorchis viverrini (assembly GCF_000715545.1). Taxonomy (NCBI): domain Eukaryota; kingdom Metazoa; phylum Platyhelminthes; class Trematoda; order Opisthorchiida; family Opisthorchiidae; genus Opisthorchis; species Opisthorchis viverrini. The sequence continues at coordinate 606 of NW_008755761.1, read as the reverse complement.
CGGGCTCTTACTTGAGTCAAACGTGCCTACTCAACATTTTTATCAGAGGGCTCTAGCGAGCGTAAGATTTATTCATTGACCTCAGAAATGCTGCAAAACGGGACCAGCAAACTTTAAGCTTTTCAGGCATAATGAGTGACAGAAGCCGGTAGAATTGGCGAATCATCCGCCATGTTAGAATTTTATCCAGGCATCACTAATGGACAAATGTTAATCGAACGCATAGAATATGCTTGGAAAATTCAGACCAGCCCAACGTCTAGTAAGTCTAGAAAAACACGAAAACGTCGGAAAGCATGTTTCTCAGCTAGAATAAATCTGTGCAGACGCGTAGAGCCACTGGGAAGTTGAACTTTGCAAATTCACTGCTGGAAGAAAAATTCGGATGGAGGTAACGTATGTGTGAGTAGGGACAGGCCGATTGTCCTACAAAGCATTCTACTTACGCAGAGTAGTGTAGGAAGGTAAAATCTGGTAAGATGACTTTTTTCAGGGGCCTTCCAGATCAACACAACTTAGAACGGGTCAACTCAGAGAAGGGCCATCAGGAACCAGGAGCAAAATGCGGCAGTGTTTTGTAAAATGCATGCGGATTATTTGTTGGCG
>NW_008755760.1:0-1149 GCF_000715545.1 Opisthorchis viverrini | reverse complement strand
AGCGTGGTTGCATAGGCTTGGAAATTTTTACCCTTGGCAGACAAACTAGAGTGACTGAGATCAAACATTGCAGTAGCACTGCACCACATTCGACTCAATTTACTAATGAAACTAAACCACGGTAGCTTCTAGAATTGTGCCCAACAATAAAGGTGACTTCACTCGAAATTCGACCGTGTCAGTGAGCGAGGTATATGATACCCAAACCATATCTCAAGCGGTGCTCTCTAAGGAAGAATGTGAAAGCATCGTCAACGATATTTGGAATGTTCTTTCGTATGGCTGAACAAGCAAGTTGTCACATTGAAATATCTGGCGATGCAAACAGCTGTTCCGACTTGTCTTCCACCCTTCTTGGAGTTCAAATCTAACTCGTCTTTCTCTTGTTCCTCGACCTATTACCTCAAAGCTGACCATAAATGAAAGATGCGATCACGAGTTCCACTTTTTTTATTTCTGCCCACTGGGCGACGATTATCAGGCAGGATGGCTTAGTAGTTAAGGCGCGGACATACTGATCGGAAGGTCCGTGGTTCGAACCCGACCTCTGCATCTGGGCTGCTCCTATTTAGGCTTGGGCAAATTGGAAGTATCTTAACCCTCGTGATTTCTCTGGGTGGCATGGCAGCTAGGCATCGAAGGAGTGCTACAGCTGAACCATTCTAGAAGCTCTTACAGTCACTGTACAGAAATTCATACACTAAAGTGTTTGAATGCAATCACCCACAAGGACAGTACACCATTCGTGTTCAGCGCTGATACTTCACTCTGTACAACCGATTCAGCGGTGAAAAAAAATCGACAACTAATTCGAAGGGAGCCCCAAATCAGTTGAGTAGATGGTTTTACTATGTGAATCAAACAACAACTGAACGGAATTGTCAGACAAATTATTGAGATAATGAATCCGAACTGAGAGCGTGCAAAAGCTAGTCACGTCCGAAAGCTTCTGATGAATAACCGTGGTCCTTTTGATGCACACAGGGGGAAAATTTCAATTTTTCTGTGGTGGCCTTGTTCTCTGTTTTGTTTATTCCTTAGATGAATAAAACTATGGTTGGAAGCAACTGACCGCGTAGCTCACCAATGAACGTTAAGGGACACTAATTGAGTTCGACTAACTTCCCGTACAGACGTACATGAGAGTAT
>NW_008755759.1:0-1149 GCF_000715545.1 Opisthorchis viverrini | reverse complement strand
AGCACCAGTGTTCTCCTCTGGTGTTGCTTTTAAATTTGATAACGATGGACATACGAGAGATATGTGCACCTCTGACCAACCATCGGATGCTATCTCAGAATAAAATCGTACCTTCATTAGCTAACCAGAGAGTTTTATTCACCTGTACAGTAGACTAGGCCTGAGATCCGTGCGTACGGACAACTCAGAAACTTAGTGAGACCTGCCCTTAAGAGTGCATTTCAAGTGGCCGTTATACCTAGTCTTCATATTCGTCGGATTTGTTGTTCAAGAACAAATACAGGAGTACGCCCCAACAGTTGTTCGTATCTTATTTAGTGGTTCACTCGTGATTGAAGCGAAAAAATGTGAATAAAACTGATCGGCCTGTTTCCCAGCGAATGTCTACGTACGCTACACAGCACTTGCTACGAGCTATCCACCCGAATTACAGAGCTCATACCTCCAACACATAAACTGAGGTATCAACTGTGTGACCTACCTTCAAAATATGTCATGCAGTCGAACATTCTCAAACGCTTTCCAGATTTACATAGGTTCTCACTCAAAAGAAAGTGCAATCTAGGTAATCTTACCTCGGGGACGCAAATAAACAACACTTGAAAATGGCCGGCAAATTTATTGACAATCCTTCACATTTGTTTCGTCATGAAACCTGACGTTAGACCTACTGATTTGGAATATGTAGCGATAAAGTGACTTCCATGGTCATTTTGAAACAACGTTTCTTCTCTAGTGAAGGAACGCCGTAAAGATGAAAGTACACTGCTAGAGACGTGATCACTTAAGAAGGTGCGGAAAAAACATCCCAGTGAGTTTGTTGCCATGCCATTCGGATTCTCCCCAGTGGTACGGCGCAAAACACGTCACCAGGATGGCGGTCTGGCTCACTCTGGATAGGAGTGATGTTTGGGGAGATAATGTACCTTACTTATTTACATAAGTTTAGCATTAACTAGGTATACGGAGGGTAGACACAGAGAGCAAAGTTTCATGACACTCAGAGGGACACCTAATGAGTGAGCTACCAGATAAGCTTGAGAAATGTTTGTGTCTGAAAAAGATATAAAGCGACCAAAAAGTTGTAGTTAATAACGAGCATATACATAAACATGACAGGATCACAATAAAGAATTTGCGGTTGACATT
>NW_008755758.1:0-1149 GCF_000715545.1 Opisthorchis viverrini | reverse complement strand
TTTTTTTTCGCAGAGAGGACAGTACTGCCCTCAAGGAATGCTTCCAAGATTGCAAGCTTGATCATCTTAACATGCGTTTACCATACGGAATAACAATATTTCAGCAAGCATCTTGATGTCACGCCCCCAAACGCCCTCACTATGTCGGAAGGATTATAATTGTCAAAAGAGTTTATCTGTCGACTCATACTTTTAAGCTACACAGTTTCTACAAAGTGTCATTTGCACCAAACTTCACACATATGTTTGTAAGTCAAACATGGATGTTTATCAGGTTAAAAGTCGAAGAAAAACATAATCATTCAAAATTCTTACGAATGCGGTCTCTCCTGTGTCTTTCCTGCAAAACTGCTTGCTTCAGCGCACAATCCCTTTCCAGCTTATCAGAGGGGATAAGTAACCTCAGATCTTTGCTTGATTTCGCTGTTCGTACGCTTGGGGAGGAGGCATGCACTCACTGGCGTGCTTGAAAAGTAAATTCCTCATGAGCCGAAGTAAGGAACACATGTGTGCACAGTCACGTGTATGCTGGAAGTGGTTGTCTACCGAATTCAGTAGCTACTGTAGCACGCTCGCAGTTCAGTCAAACATCCCGTATTTCGTAGTTTGTATCACAACCATGGCGGAGTCACTGTCGTGCATCGCTATGGACTTCTAATATGGGTGGAATCTGGGTCCAGCTTTTTTCCAGAATATTAGAACCAGGATGAGAGGATGATTGTTTCCAAATAATAATGGCGTAAGCTTGAAATATAGGTTCATATTTGTCATATGAATGATCGGAACATTTGGGTAATTTAATTTTATTCTTCATTGATACGCCAGTTGTTGGGAGTCAGACTTGTGAGCTAATTACAGCCAACATTGACCAAGGAACACATCGTCCCCAGTGAAACCACAGGCATTCAGTACCCAAGAATCGTCTTGCTCCTCATATATCTGTGATGGTTTAAGCTTGATATCAGCAAAATTAATGAAGGCTATCTCCCAACCGTAAGGAAGTTGCTTACTGCAACTAATGCAAGTATCGAGTTCAAAATGTTAAAGTTCGGACCTTGGTCGAAAAACGGATCCAGGGTAAACGTAAGGTTCAGTCATCGACACAGCTAATTGGATAGAATTGCCGGCTCACAGGGATGCTCATTTTAG
>NW_008755757.1:0-1149 GCF_000715545.1 Opisthorchis viverrini | reverse complement strand
ACTCCAAAGAAGAAATATATAAGTACCAATGTTTTGTGAATGTTACATGCCATCAAAAAAGGAAATCGTCTTCCGTGCTCACCCGATTCTCTCGTAATACTTTGGAGTAAAATGCAGGTTTTCCACCGTCGCCTTCTTGTGTGTTTTAATCAAGCCAGATTGAGACGGCAATGCCAACGTGCTTACACCATCTTATGAATGCCCCCTTTCCTAACTAGGTTAAAGGAAGCTTTCCCCTGGAAATTTATTTATTAAAAAATGCCAGCTGAAAATATGCAAACTATTGGACGAGAAAGCGAAACTTTAGTACGCATCTTGTTTGCAAAAACTAAATAACCATTCCCTCTTTGAACGTGTCTTCCCGAACTTTTCTGGATATTCATTGGCTGTTGCACACTTCCTGGCAGATGCTGCAAAGCGACTCTACAAGGTCCGCAATAGATCTCACTTTTCGAGATACGCAAGGTGGATTCGCTAGAGAACATAACGCTCGCGTGCCTCTTTAATCAGTAGTATCCTCGTCACGCTGGTAACCCAATTGCTGTCGTACATTTTAGCGTAACTGGATATTCATTGGCTGTTGCACACTTCCTGGCAGATGCTGCAAAGCGACTCTACAAGGTCCGCAATAGATCTCACTTTTCGAGAGACGCAGTTGCGGCTGATTGTGGCAAGACATGTGCTTGGGTTCTTACGCGCACGAAGATTGCTATCAAGCATTCGAATACTATCCCGTATGTTGTTCGGCAGCGAAGCAACGTCAGACATAATCAACGAAAATGAGCACATATTGTACACCTTCTGGATAAGGCAAGCACGTGCGAAGAACGAAACCACGGGAAAAAGTGCACACCTGCAATCTTCCCATTGTGAAAATCTCCAAAGAAAATTAAATGGTCTCATAATGCGATTATGGAGTCGCCTTAGTTTTTGGTGTATTATTCCAAGCGACACATTCTAACCACCTTATGGCACATTTAACGGTCATAATCTGCATCGTCTGTAATAAGTGGTTGAAATCTACATAATACTGGAGGGAAACTGCAAAATACATCTGAAAATAAAATTACTTAATTAAATGTGGACATGCCATGGATATTTAAATTCAGAAATTGTGAAGTTGGCCTTATATATCAGCAGTTTTATGTA
>NW_008755756.1:0-1149 GCF_000715545.1 Opisthorchis viverrini | reverse complement strand
GCTGCACATCATCAATACTTACACATAAATTAACCAAAATATCAGGCATTTTACACTGACTGTAGTATGCACGCTTTGGACAGGGGACAGGACAGTGATTCTCCGAAGGCAGGTGTTCACGACAATTTCTGTGGATGGAAAACAGAAACAAAGCGCATGAGCCAAGGCCCAGTAAGTAAGGTTGTACATCGCCAATACTTACATATGAATAAGTCAAAATGACAGACCCCGTATAGTACACTGACGAACGCCTTCGCAATGAGGCGAGAACGACCGAGATGGAATTGCCTGCTCGCTATTGGCCCACACTCTGACCAATCAACGCACAGATCCTTCAGTCATTTGATCGAGCCTCGACCAACAGAAGCACTTTTGTCAAGAACCGTTGTGTCGAATGAAAGCTTTCGCGACAAAATGCTGTATTACGTGTGCACAAACAAAAACACATCGTTTGCGGTAATTTTGCTGGAATTCGTTTAAATTACACTCCTTACTTGATTTTTAGTGAGCACGACCCGGGAAACTTGGGCAAAAGCCTCGATCCTGTGTATCAATCCGTGAATCCAAATCTACAACTGCAGCGCTTCTGCTACCGCTTCTAATATCCTAGCTGAGAACTTGGAGGTTGTCCGGTCTACGCTTTCGACGCCTTCCATAAGACCTTTAGTGAAAAAAAATAAGGGAAAATTTTGATAATTATGCGTGCAGGTGCACGTTCTCCAGTATTACTCGCATGGAGTCCCAAATATTCCGCCAGTCCAATTATTGAATATGCCAACCGAGTTGACTGAAGCAGGACGTAACCCTCATCGAGCGCGTCCAACGAGATGCTAGGAAAATGGCTGCCAACCATTAATCCGTGGCTATGAAACACGTCTCGCGGTGCTAACCATTTTCCGTAGGAGTATCGTCGCCTCCGAGGAAACCCAATGTCTACCTCAGAGCGCACGTCTTTTCGGGCAAAATCTTCCTCGCTTCGTGTAGTTGCTGCGTGGACTGGCCTTCCTCCGAAGGTCGTCTACGTTCCATCTAATACATACTTCAAAGTGCCATTAGACGATCTTTCAGCGAGTCTTCGCGCTGAGAAGTTTGGTGGCCTGCGATGATAACCTAAAAAGCGATGATAAACTCTGATGAACATGATCGATA
>NW_008755755.1:0-1150 GCF_000715545.1 Opisthorchis viverrini | reverse complement strand
GACAGGAGAAGTCGAGAGGCAGATTTCGGATTCAAACCGCGGATCTTCCGGTCAGTAAATTCGCGCCTAACCATTGAGGCAGTTCGTTCCCGAGATGCATGTGCTGAATATCATTTGGTTCTGGCGAAACCATGGTGGGCAGTCTGTCGTCCAGAATACAGATTTAGAATGAAAGAATGGAGCGCTTCGATCGCGATTCCAACCATCAAAAAGGGTGTAAAGAAGCCGTACGAAGACGACCGCGACACCAGTCTGGTAGCTGCAGCATGAGGTGCTCTCTGGTATTATTTTACGCAGGATAATCTAGCACCTTTGATCGATTGATCATAGTGACTGGAGGCTTCGCCACCATTCTCAACTCAACCAGTCACCAGATAAACGAAGGTTGCGAGACACTAATTCGGATAACAAACTATTCCAACAAAAACAAGTGGTCCATCATTAAGGAACATCGCAGAGCAGTTGCGAGTCACCAACTCTCAGACCTCATCTCTAAGGGAGACCGGATAAGGCTACGCCGAGAAAGTGCAGCTTGGTAGGATAAAAAGATGGTTGCAATACGCGGGAACTAATATGGAAACCCAGATACGGATATTTAAAAATGATTCCTTCATGCCCATAAAGAACGCTGATTTTTGGCACATTTCGTTAACAGAAGACAGTGGATGACGAAGTGAAATCAGACACATCAGTGACGAACCCGTAAGACCCATATGGGGTCAATGAACGTCTTGCAAACGTAACGCATTCTGAATATGATTCCCTCAAACCCTCAAAATCTGGATCATTTGAAAAACCAGGGAATTTTCTTCAGTGTCAAATCATGTCAAGCAGACATGTGAGGATTTGAAATTCACAAAGGTTCAATTCTTTTGCGTCCAAGAGTTTGTGGGTGTTTCTCGGGCTGCTAAGTTGCACCTGTGAGGAGCATCAACCTACAATCTAGCAGGTCATGAAAACGATACGAATAAGTCGACCTCAGGACAGCTATGTAGTCATTTCTGACTACAGGCCGTGCTTTAGTACTTCAGAACCACATAACTAGGTAAAAACATGATGTAACTATTAATTCTGAAACGTTTAAAAGACGTACACAAAATTTCGTCCGCTGCGATTCTAAGAAAATAAACCAAAACACCCAGAATTTTGG
>NW_008755754.1:0-1150 GCF_000715545.1 Opisthorchis viverrini | reverse complement strand
CATTCATAAGATCCGAACAAACGAGCAGAGAAGTGGGAAACTTACACGTGATTATTACGCGGCAAAACACTTCCTCTCTTGTCGGAGGTTACGAAGCACCAAAAAGTGCACGCTGCAACGGCCGATTTCTATTGCGGCGTGGGCGAAAAATTTTTCAAAGTGAGCGTGGGCTTGAACAACCTATTAAGAGAGAAACGCAAGTGGATACCACATTCCTCTCAGATCTTCCAGTAAACGAGTGCGGGAATCAGCAGAAAGCGGAAATCCATTTTTTTGAATGCGGGAAGTGCTTTTCAAGTTGGAGGAATCTGTTCCAGCATCGGCGGTCGGTTCACCGAGAGGAACGTGTCAAGCGTGCAAGGAGTTTGGGGCACTGTTGTGCCGAAAATGGAATTTTGCTCGGCATATGAGAACCGTGCACGGAAAGCAAAGCCATTACGTTTTCGAGCAATGTGGGATGGTTTCAAGAAACATATTGGAAGTATGCGCGACATGACAGCAAATGACGCGAGTCCAAGTGAGAGAACGCAGAAAATGTGACCTTCAAATAATTAAATATATACTTGCCATCTAGCACAATTATCTGCTCAATTTCATCGAATTTCTCTCATTCTGACCGAAATGATGGTTAGTTATTTCGGGTCTGGTCTCATCGGACGAAAGTAACATGTCTGGATGTCTATAACAAATAGGACCTTAATTATATTTCCACTTCCATTTGACGTTTTCGGACAGTTTTAATAGCATGCGACTCCGATCATGAAACAAGACTATTTCCTCAGAATCCACACAAGCTTTTGACCTGCATCGCGACAGACTCTGGGCTCGGACATTTTTCAGTCAGTCAAGCTAACAACTTTCGCAAAATTGACGGAAGCATCAGTTGCTCAGTTTTTTCTATGTTGTGTCGCCTTAGGTTTGGATTGCCCCCACAAGTGAGTCACGTGTTCGATCGCTCGGTATCCAACAGATGAAGATAGCTTGGGTTTGGCTGATATCTTCAGCATCCATTCAGATCTTTGCTACAATATTCAGTCAGTGGAAGGCTGATGTCTCCGTATTACTTGCGGTTTGTCTTAGTAGGATTTGCCAAATAGATCAGACGCATGCGTTTTGACGTCGCAATGCTCAGCGTGTTCAACGCCTTTAG
>NW_008755753.1:0-1150 GCF_000715545.1 Opisthorchis viverrini | reverse complement strand
GACATCCTTAATTTTCTCTCATTATGGGGCTCCCGTTGGTGAATATGATAGCAATGAGAAGATCTGATATACCATAACGAATACCATGACCAGGGCTTGGTAATTCTGATGAATTGCAAGCGACAGACCACATCGTCCACGTGTGAAGTTGAGTAACAGGCCAGTAGAACGATTTGCCCAACAAGCCTGGATGCAATTAGGCCTAAATGACTATATTTGGTCTACGATGGGTTCCCATCAGGAAAATAGAACGAAACATAAAGGATGAACACAGAAGAACAAAAACTTACAAGCGACGTCTGTGGCAACTAGAATAGGTGCTTCTTGACGCTTGAACGAATGAATCACGGAGTTTCGTTCGGACTGATGCATATCACCGTGAATTAGTAGGACCTTGAGATCACGCATTTTCAGTTTGCGTGCCACCTCCTCGCTGTGTGTCTTCCGCGTAACAAATACCAGTACACTACCCTCTGCGGAAAACGGTAGGGGAGAAGAACTTGGTAGATAGATAATAAACAAAGACTGCTGGCTTACGCATCCATAGGATCGTGGATGCAAATATTTATCCGTCAAAGCCGGTGATCTGTCTGCGATGCCCTTCAAACAAAGAAGCTGGCTCACGAAATAACGGCAGGAAGTAGGAATTTATCGGGCGACCCTGACTGACCCACATGGATAAAGCGCGAAGAATTTTTGTAGGAGGGTGACGCTTGTGGGAACCAACGATTCAATAGTCTGACCCACTGAAGTGAACGGCTTACCTAGTTCTGAGAATCGATGTAGGACTCCAAATGCAATTGTTGCGCAAGACTCAAGTGCAATGAAGTATATCCGAAACCTAGTTCTTCAGAATACCGACTCCTACCAGCAATGTTGTTAATATTTCACACGATGCATTCTAATAAAGCCAACTCAAGTAGTACGAACGGAGACAGGAGACGAGGATCCGAAGACACTGAACCTCATCATTGATGGTTTGTGCGCCTCCGCGAACTAAAGAGTTACACTGGAGGTGTCCGTGCGACACCCATAGTCATACCAGGTTTATCAATGGTCAGGGGCACGACGAACAATCTCCTGGCCCTCCATTCTGGGGTTGGAACACGTGTGGCAATTTATTCTGTAAAAATTGAAATGCACTCGCATT
>NW_008755752.1:0-1150 GCF_000715545.1 Opisthorchis viverrini | reverse complement strand
GCTTCTGAGCCTTCCACACATTAATGTTGAGCGTCTCACCAACACAAGAACGTTCTGCAGCCTCCAACTTGCCCATATTCCTTTTTCATTTGGTAACTTCGATTCTGGTCACATTTCCATTGTAGCATAACAGGGTCGAGAAATGCAAACAAGTGTTTTGATACTAATGCACCATGAAGGGTCGAAAGCTGCACATTATCAACCAACCCACGAAACTAGACTTTGAAGAGAGCGCGAAAAGAACTCACAATAACAGATTTTAATCCACCTAAGGGGGGGCATGTTTCGTACGGTATTGTTTCTCTTAATCCTGCATAACGTAGAAGACGAACTGTAAAAGGCCTTTGAACATATGGTCCAGCTTTCGGTCGAAGAATGACACTAACTCCACAGAGCGCAATTTGCTGCGTTTCGTTCGGGTGGAGAGCGTGAGACGAGCGACCCCCAACATTTCCACTGGGATTTCAGACGGTTGTTTGTATTACAAAAGTGAGGGCTTATTTTCTTCATAAACCTCGTACACAAGACCATAAACCAAAGAAGTCACAGAACATTGTGACTCCATGTCCAATAGCTAGGTACGCTCGCTCACATGGGATCCGGGCAGTGATTATGCACGGAAAGCCAGTAGGGAAAATAGCCGAATTAACTAGTTAGCTGTAAAACCAAAGGGAGATATAAATCCAGATGAAGCTCGCGAAACGAGGTGGTCATTGCGCACCACTGACCGTGGGTGCAATTCATAAACAGATGGTTGATTCCATCTGCCAACCACCCCGGCATTCTCGCGTCCAAACCAGAATGGATTAAATTGCACCTGGCGACCAGATCGATCTCAATTCATTCGCCGAAGAGATATGGTAACGGGTGCGGGGTGCTGGGGGAAACTGGGATGTGTACGAAACTGTGCAACCACCTGGTATCTATCGAGCTGAGAAAAAGTGTCAGAAAGCTGTCCCCCACAGTCGGCAGAAGAAAGCGAAATTGGGCATATGGCAGACCAGAGAATGTCACCATGCTAAAATGGTAAGAGCGATCGGGTGATTTACCGATGGAAAGAGGAGCAAGACAATCCAATTCTGAATGCAGTACATTTGGGCCGTTTGGCTATAAATACAGTGTAGGTTCGTGTTATTGATTACATTCTATG
>NW_008755751.1:0-1151 GCF_000715545.1 Opisthorchis viverrini | reverse complement strand
TCTGCCTAGTAATCGCTTTTCCGACAGTCTCCTTGGCAACTTCTTGAAACATATATCTTGAATTTTTACTTGTAGTTAACGTCACAATCCTGCCGGAATTGCAGCACATCGGCAAAACTGAAACAACGACTAATATGGATAGAATCGTTTTTCAAACAAGGTATTAGTTTCAAAGTTGACATTTTCCCGATGAATATAACTGAGTGAATTCTTGCTGTAGTTTGTTTTCAATTCTGTATTCTGAACATGCATACAGAGTGAATTTACCTTCATACCTTGATTAGAAAAAGCCGCAGAATTTATGGAAACGCATCATTATGGTCTACCCCGTATGATAGACTTTGCTGGACAAGGCGTTTGCACATATCACGGTTGCCACGGCTAACTCGGTAACCGGCTCGAACTACTTTCAGTCTATGGAAAACTTGATAATTGCAGTGTAGCCATCAGACGTCCCCTGAACCTCGCCTTTTTGTTCTACCTTTCCAGATTGGAACCACGGAACTTTCAACCAGTGTACGATTGTGACTGAGTTAGCCCGTACCTATTCGTTGACTTGTGTCTGTGTGTCTTTTGTGAACTTGTGAGTCTGAGTGCATCTTCTGGGCGCGTTATATTCGAGAACTGAATGAGTCCGCAACTAATCTTTCAACTTAACAGCCTTCAAGTGGGGCTAAACCGAACCCAGGAGGTGTTATTACAGAAGAAAAAATCTATTAAACCTATATCGTTTGTACAATGATCAACCTATACCGGAGACATCATGTAGCTGTTTTGTTCCTAATGGGATTCATCAGCGATATACCAGGTTTTACTTGACCTACAGTGATGATCGGTACATTGGTGAATAAACAAATACTTATTAGCCTTGTATTTTAACCCCAAAAAGCTTTACAAGAGAAAGAGTGGTAGTAGATAGAATATTTTATAGTACTTTTCTGTGATTTCTGAAAAGCCGCTCCAGTAGACCCAGAAATCAGTAGACTAAAGTGAACAATGTACCCATGTACTTTTGTTCCCACTGGAATTTGTGGACTGAAAGGAATCACTTGTCACCTTTAAATCAAGATCAGTGCACTCTGATTTATTTTTGAAAACACAAGAATCCATCCCAGCCTATGTAAAGGCACAAGTCACATTTCTAGGAACAG
>NW_008755750.1:0-1151 GCF_000715545.1 Opisthorchis viverrini | reverse complement strand
ACAACAAACAGCAGCTATGATCGTGACACCACAAATTTTGCTTTGGAACAAGCTACTAATGCGGTGATCCACTGACCAGTTCGAAGCAGTCAACGAACACTGGCGGAAGCTGTACCGAGTAATATAATGTTGCAAATATCGTCGGAGATATCAAGAAGTTAATGTGACAAATACACCTATTTTAATCCGACTTCGGTTTTCAGGAGAAGCTCATCTGAAAACTTGCATTTCCCGTTTTTAATGTACTTCAGTTTCATCAATATTACCATTATTATGGGTGATATCATGGGGGTTGTCTGTCTGTCTGTCTGTCTGTCTGTCTGTCTGTCTGTCTGTCTGTCTGTCTGTCTGTCTGTCTGTCTGTCTGTCTGTCTGTCTGTCTGTCTGTCTGTCTGTCTGTCTGTCTGTCTGTCTGTCTGTCTGTCTGTCTGTCTGTCTGTCTGTCTGTCTGTCTGTCTGTCTGTCTGTCTGTCTGTCTGTCTGTCTGTCTGTCTGTCTGTCTGTCTGTCTGTCTGTCTGTCTGTCTGTCTGTCTGTCTGTCTGTCTGTCTGTCTGTCTGTCTGTCTGTCTGTCTGTCTGTCTGTCTGTCTGTCTGTCTGTCTGTCTGTCTGTCTGTCTGTCTGTCTGTCTGTCTGTCTGTCTGTCTGTCTGTCTGTCTGTCTGTCTGTCTGTCTGTCTGTCTGTCTGTCTGTCTGTCTGTCTGTCTGTCTGTCTGTCTGTCTGTCTGTCTGTCTGTCTGTCTGTCTGTCTGTCTGTCTGTCTGTCTGTCTGTCTGTCTGTCTGTCTGTCTGTCTGTCTGTCTGTCTGTCTTGATTGTTTTAACACACAATCTTACCAAGATTTTGACCGCCCTTACCCAAAATGATTGTGGAGAGTGTTTTACTGCTTGTGGCAAACTAAAAGACCTGTGACCAGCCAACTAGATGTAGGTTGGACAGAAAAAGGAAACTAATCGAATGGCTAGTAAACAACCCAAAATAACAGGCTTTAACCTCAAACACTATGGAGAAATTTCCCCATCTCGGAGTCACTTGTGGTTTCAATTGACACTGGCTTTTTACACGCCTTGCTCGAATTTGTGAGAGTAGCCCCAGTCCACTTGTGGATCGTTTGTAAATTAGTTCAAAGAAGTTATGTTGAGGTTCAAATTC
>NW_008755749.1:392-1151 GCF_000715545.1 Opisthorchis viverrini | reverse complement strand
CTCGAATTTTCGGGTCTACCAAGCTTCTTAATCTGCGCGGACACTCAGCTCCACCTGGCGTCGGATGATGCTCCTGACGCAGTTGTGCTGGAGACCAGGTGGAATCTGTCACCGGGTCTCCAGCATGAACACAGTCCTATGAGAGATTCAGCGCTTGGATGAAGTTGGCTGGGTTGTACCGAAAGCATACATTTCAGCTTTGAGTAGCGCTTCGGATAGTATTTCCCAGTGGCCGTTTATATCCGACAACGTACCGTCCGGCAGGCATTCGAGGAGCTGTTTCTGATAGTTTCTTTTGCTTGCTGGGTCCACTAGCTTTGCAATGGCTAAGCGGGGTGTGCGCGTTTCGCGTACGCCTGAAAAGCGCAATGAAAACAGCAGCGTACAAGTGCATGGTTGGAGTCCACGCTGGTGTTTCAAAAGGAGCGGCAGGCGGTGATCAACCCTCGCCACCGATAACTGACGGTGATGTGGTCTATTTGGATTCGGCGCTGGTTTGATGGTGGGCACCACGTTGTCAAGCGATTTCCGCTGTTCAATAAATTTGTACTGCAAATAAAAAGCCCACGACAGGCACACACCTGAAGTAACCGGTCTCCGTTGTCCGTGCGTCGCGTGTCCAAACAAAAACGACCGCCCGATCGAGCCTCAGCAGCGCTTAGTCTTCCTACATGGGCGTTCATATCACCAGCAACCACAACGATATCTGAGCTTTTAGCCTGCTGTAGAAGGGCACCTAGAGCGTCATAGAAACTGTCC
>NW_008755749.1:0-320 GCF_000715545.1 Opisthorchis viverrini | reverse complement strand
CTAGATTCTCTCACCGATGTTGCCAAACGAACCGCACAGAGGCGACTGTCAACGGGTATCCAATCAGGCAGAGACGCTTCCGCTCGTTCGCTCAATACAATGCTCACCCCAGCATATCCAGCAGCAGCAGCCTCTACATTATCAGAGTCGCGCGGCCGGAAGCTTTGAGAGTGAGGAGGCAGTCAGTTCGATCACGGTGCTTGCGTCCTGCGTCCTGTTTTTGGCAGACAACACACATCAATGCAGAGAATATCCAGCGTACGCGCAAGAGCCGTCTGTTGATCTGCTTGTTTTAGTGTGCGAACATTGAAGGTGGCTAA
>NW_008755748.1:0-1151 GCF_000715545.1 Opisthorchis viverrini | reverse complement strand
CGCTTCTGAGGCATCGGTGGTCAAAACCCGAAAACTCCTCTCATCATCTATCCACGGTATGTGAAATTCTCTACAACCTCCTGTGATTCTCTTTCAATTTCACCGGGAGCCTTCAAGGACTGCACTTTGAAGCTGGCAGGTGAATACCAAAAGAAAAACGGCGGTGGTCATTCTATTCAACAGGGTTCGTGCCTCGCTCCACCTTGAGAGATGAAGGCAAAGCCGTCTTTGGTCACTAGATCGACGGAGCTGTAACTAGTAACAACGGAGTTCTGGTGACCTTCAGCGCTCCTTTCATTGTTTCATCAGTGATGACGTTGAACAAGAACGAATGGAATATAAGGCTTCCAGGACACTACTGATCGTAGGAAATCTCTTGCATGGCTGACCGAACTCTACAACATGCCCAGAAGTATGTTAGAATGTATCATATTTTCACAAATCTCTATTGCACACATCGTCCAGCATGAGTGTTTAGCAGCAGTGACCAATCAACGGAATCAAATGCACCTTCGAAATCATAGAATATCAAGATGATGAGACGTCTGTACATGTGACTTCGCCCTAACACCTGACGGAAAGTGCAGGTGTAGCCTCTAGAGAGTTGAAATTTCGCTTGATACTAATGAATGAAAGCTATGACGGAGAAATCTTGTCACAACAGCAGTCACTCATTTTCTTTAATACCTTCTCAAGTAGACTGGAGACGCATTATCTCCAAAAACATCACCAACCTGGAACAGATCAGCTCGAAGTACGTCAGGACTAGCTGCAAATTAGCGCTTGAGTATAGGTATGCACTCAGACACATTGTGGTTCAACTTGACTCCATATTCAGGGTCCACCTTACTGTTAAAGGCCAGGAATCCAGAACTGAGGTGTCGGGTGGGCAAATAAGCTGCTGTTTAAAGTACTGTGCCCAGCGTTCCAGACACCTCGAATTGCTGAATATCAGGGAGCTATGTTGGTTCTTTATATTTTCGCTCACAAGAGAACTCAGAGTTCCAGCCGAACCATTCAAGCGAGGAGGGATAGAATATAAAAAGTTTTGCTTCGCCGGATAGACAGCGCATTGGTTTTCTTCATGATGATCACGTGATTTGATTATTCTCCTACTTTACTTTCCACAATTGTCTTTAACAGTTGTGACT
>NW_008755747.1:0-1151 GCF_000715545.1 Opisthorchis viverrini | reverse complement strand
ATAGGCAAATTTGGCAAGATATGCCTAAGTTCAAGCCTAAAGCAACTGTCATGAACATTATGCGATATAGTGAGTTTCTCATAGATGTCATGATTAACTTCAATGGAGATATCTTAGCATAGCTGAATCCGAAAAGCTGGAGTGCTCTGAACAGCAGTTTCACCCTCATGGAGCATCTTCATCATGCTAATAGCTTTTGTGTCTGGTACCCATGCTCACCAGCAGATGACGGTCGTCGGTTAGGAGCTATTTTATGCACCTAGGTCACTCTCGCCTTGATTGCTGATTGGCCGGCGTTGTCAGGAGAAATAACGTCACACGATATCAGCTATTTTTATTCTTTGAAATCTCCCGAAAGTCGTAAATCTGATTAGAATGTTATATCCACTGATGGAGAATAATCCAGAATTCCTGGCTCATTCTGGTGATGTGGAAAGCTGTGCCAAGTAGAAAACGAATATTTGCGTAAAATCCACTTGACGCAGCTGTTTCTCACACAATTCCGTACACTGCATGTCAGGCAGAGTTTGTTCAAATACTCACCTGACGAGCGATCACAATACTTGCTCAAAAAGTTGTTTGCCGTAACATTGAATCGAAGAACGTTTTCGTGACTAATTTCACGAACAGGGTTTCCGAGCTGTATCCAACAGCACGTACTCTAGATTGGTACATGAGCTTAAAACGCCCACTTGATGATTAAAACCATAACCGACAACTGTGTTCGGAGTGATGTAACAAGATCTCGCCAAGCAATAGTAGCGGTTGATTCTTCTCCTCATATTGGTTTCAGGAACGTGATTTATTTGCGTGTGAAGAATGGGTGGAAAATCACTACAGCACTTGAGATATAAGAGTCGCGATATCCGGTCCGAAGTCGGAAATAGTCTGTGTTGCTGAAGCAACGTGAACACTGAAGGCGTTTCTTTACGTGCATTTGCTAGTGCGTTAATTATTTGTGTAAATAAGTAATAGTGTTTCTCCTGCTTTTGAATAAACTTCCACGTTCCACTTGATCTGCGCTTTTTCAGGTCCAACATGCGTATGTTCATCGTTTTACTGGCAACACTTCTCATTATGGGTGACGCCTTTTTTTGAACAGAGCACTGATTTGAGTTTCGCTTTACAGTCAGCAAAATTTGTTTTGCAAA
>NW_008755746.1:0-1152 GCF_000715545.1 Opisthorchis viverrini | reverse complement strand
CTGGTTTCATGAGTTTTATTCACAACCCTCAATTGGTCGAGAGACATTCAAAAGGACTGCTCACCATCAACACACACACGTAGACCCTACCGTTGCAGCTGGCTACCTTTTGAGGGCCAATATATTCCAGCAATATTTAACCAAGCGATTTATGCCAATTTCCTCGGGTTACAATGTGCCATTAATACTCGGATGATACAATCTTTGTAAGCACCTCCGTAAAAAGTTATTATGCACGCGCCTGAAAGAGGTGTTTTCCCTGATGCCTAGTGTCGCATACCCTGGCTCCGTTGTCCACAATTCCAGACCCCAAACAAAACAAAGGCCGTCAAATTAGTGTCACCCTCCCCGATTAAAAAGTCTCCATGCGATCCTTTGTGGCTCATTACTATCCAGATTTATCAAAAATCAATTCACCGCAGAACAGTAGTGTACTTTTGAACCAATTCCCCAATGCACATCAGAAAGCACTGGTACTTGCTTCCGGCGCGTTAAAAATGTTTGAGAAAAACTATTACCAACTCGAGAAAGAAGTGTTGAATCTCGTTTTTGCTGTCAAGGAATTCCATAGGAAGGCGCACCGTCACAAATTTACGCTACACAGAGACCACAAATGCTTGTTGACGAGGCAAATCCATCCACGCGGGAAACAGATTAGAACGTTGGATTTTCACCTTGTGGGCACCGCCATAATCTCGAATCTAGTAGTTCGGTCTGGACAGGACACGAAAAGGGCTTTTTAAACGAATGATATAAATATTGGTTCCACAAGTCCCGTACTTCTCAATGTAGAATAGCAATGGGGAATTTGTTCATGGGAGTATAGAACTTCATCGAGTGAAGGTCTGGATGTTCGTTCGCAGATGCGGTTGAACGTTTTTCATCATCCGGCATAGCGGACGACACATTGCCAGCGCACCACAAATCGGGTCAGGTACTGTCGATTGCTTTAAGCTATATTGGGAGATGGTGAAATCATAGCGGCCTTATCTACGATTACCCTGGGCAAATAAGTTAGCAACAACTTTGGGAAACATGGCTGTACGCGCGAACGCTTACTGGCCTAGTCGATGATAGCACATGTCCGTTGCAATAGCTATTTCGTCTCAGCACAGTTGGAAACCGGGATTTTATGTACACTACTGCAATCGA
>NW_008755745.1:0-1152 GCF_000715545.1 Opisthorchis viverrini | reverse complement strand
CCACCTGATGAGCCCGAAGAAGGGTGAAATCTGTAATGGGATGTCCAGTGCTTCCACTGAACTTATGAGTAGTATAGAAGCTTCTTTTTGGAGGACAGCTTGACCCACTTCGCACGGTGGTACGGGTTGCGCTCGTTACAAGTGGCTCTCACTTCTCTTTGGAGTTGATCTATGGCGTAACACCCGGCGATAAAGCTGCTCGTCGTAAATTGTTACATTTGTATGTATGTACTATGTATTATGTTCTATGTTATGTCGTAATATGTTATTACGATAATTATGTCACATTATATTATAGCTGCATTGCCACTGAATCCAAGAGAACGAAGTTTTTCGTTAGATCTCGTTGGGATTGAGTCCCAGAATTTACAGAAATACTACTTTAATCGACTGGTACAAAACCACCAAAATAGAAAAAAATCGGCGTAACAAAAATACCGGTTAAAAGAGGAAAGCTCTTTACTGCGAAGCTGTTCATTAGCAAACACGAACTAAGTTAAAAACCAGTAGACAAGAAAGTAAATATATCATCTGCACAAATTTTTTGCGAAGTGAATAGTCTCACGCGCCCTTTTGAACCTTCCTGAAAGTCCACCGACTATTAAACAACAGTGAACGAACACTGCAAAGCGGTTCCACAATTTATATAGTAACCTTCACCTTCTGGCGGAGCTCGGACCTCGGACAGTAGACTATTGGCATCCTTCATCAGTAGTATACACCCCTACACCGGGACCAGTCTGTGATTTCTTTCAGGTCAGAAGGGATTTCTATGCCATTTGCATTTCTCTGAAAAACCTCCTGATCGCTTCGTTATGGTTTTAGTGTGGCTGTTACTCTAATGGACAACGAACAGTTGCCGTTGTCCCTTGTACATCTGCTGTGGAGATCTATACTACAATTTGACCAGTCAGCACCTATTGAAGCCAGCTGGTAATAGTATGTGGTCCCCGGGATAGTTAGCTTGGATTGTTGAATGTTTCTGTCTGAGATCCAGTTTCTGTAACGGTTTAGTGTACTGCCCACCCAGGATGTACTGGCCTATTTCGTCGTCGATTCCACGCCACATCATACCCACCTGGTGATATTGGTCAGTTTTTATGATCTCAACGGGTAAGGTCTACAACTATACGTGAGATGGCCCAAGTGGTT
>NW_008755744.1:0-1152 GCF_000715545.1 Opisthorchis viverrini | reverse complement strand
AAAAAAAACACCGGAACCGCAATGTAATTCTTGGTCATTCCTAGTCATTTATCACACCGAATTTCGTCAATTCTAAAGTAGCTGCCAAAATCACCGGCCAACCGATCTCTAAAAGTGTCAGGCTAATTGTTGGTTTTCTTCCTTTCAAAAGTGTTCCGTGTGATTTTTTACGTCATTCTTCATTCTTGGCACAGACGTAAACCTACGTTTTAGTGGATTAGATTCCGAATTAAATTCCACGTACACGAAGCACAAAGCTTCATTTGGACGCGATTCATCATGAGTCACCGCCTCTCCTCACCCTTTGTAAACTCTTGAATGATTATCCTATTATACTCATCTGGTGACCAGACAATAATTATGTAAGTGATAAATGAGTAATGTACCCCATACCATTGTCACCCGGCCCGTTTGACGTGTATCCTAAAAGACATTCCATTTTGTGTACATTTCAGAGTGTGGCTTTCCTGTCAGAAGAACCGAATTCATTTTATTGCACGAATGATTCACCGATTGTCACCGATCTGTTCGGAGAATCAGTGGATGAGCGAGTGATCGACGAGTCCGATTCGGTTTGTGCAGGCTACCGTCGAGTATGTTTGGCATGCATACGCAAGGCGGAGCAAGCTACCACTCGGTCGAAATTGGGAGCACCATGCTTATTCACCAGTAAGGAGTCCGAGGATGCTGGAGGTGAGTAAGGCATGAAGAAAATTAGCCTGCGTCAGTCGGATGTTTAGTACGGTTATTCGCAGAGTATTCTGAATGAACTCAGTAGTGTCCATTGTAGAGTTACAGGGACTACATTTGAAATCATTTTGAATTGAATCTGAACTAAATGAAGACTGTTTATCTGTCAGCGTAATTACAGGTACTACCAGAAGATCTGAACAAGCTGAGCGCAACGTTAACCACAGGGGTTTTCGCAGGGGTAGATTTTTCCAAAGTTTTCTTCAGCCGATCATGGCGTATGGTGGAAGACGTGGATCCACGTCCTACTCGGATATAGTAACATGTGCATCGTGGTAAGGACATCTTTACAAGATATTGGGCACCAGCCTGTTAAGCGTTGAACACTAACGCATCTAACGGATGTTTAACTATCTGAACTTCTATGCTGGTCTCAGTTATATAATAATTTATTCAAGGGGT
>NW_008755743.1:0-1152 GCF_000715545.1 Opisthorchis viverrini | reverse complement strand
AGTGCAACAAAACTTGAAATTAGGTAAACTGGACTGTTTGTGTCTGGATAAGCAGCACTTCAGTCCAGATGTACTTTTTAACAGTGGCCTTGCGCTCCAAAGTTAAGAAGGTGAGCATCTTGGGGAGTGACGCTTTTATAGGAGAGTTTAAAGTATAGGTATTCTAGGTCGTTAAAATGTTTCAATGGTTGTGGTAAACACGTTTTTAACATACACCAAAACGTCACGTCTTCGGAGGGCTACGGAAATGCTATCCAAACTGGTAAGCAGCGTTCAAGTTTTTAATCGACTAACTATATTGAAAGTAGTACGCTCAATGTGGTCATAATTGTTACAGTTCTTCACGTATTCCAGGCTTCTGATGCCTTGATGATCGATCCTTTCGACCAGAGTGTCGGACAAGTTCGAGCTCGCATCTTGTTGTTCCAGACTACACAAACCTCCAATTCGGATAGCCTAGTGCGTTCCCCAACCTCGAAAACGCACACCTCAACCCGGACTAACCGTTCCATGCTGCCCGGTCCCCAGCAACATCAACAACACGTTGTTCATTCGGAACTAGATACCGCCCTCGCACCTTCTACAAATCAGATTGGACAACCTTCCCTTGAGTCCCAAGCGAGCTCAACAGTCTCGTCTTTATCCCGGTCAAGTTATGAAGAAACTTGTGTACTAAGCAATCGACTGTCTTGATAACTGGTTGTAAAATTGTGGATACATCAGATTTGCCTTTACACATTCTTTACTCTTTACCTGACCAAGACACGATGGTTCCAGTAATAAAACGCTTCTTTTTCGATGCGCTGTGAGATTGGAGTGATTTTTTTTAAATCCCTGGTGTACGAATCGGATGCAATATCGTATAAGCTTGTGGTATGTTCCACGCTTGCTTCACTATTTGCGTTTCCTATGCTGTTCATCCATTCTGAAATTCACAATTCTACTTTCAGATGAAAGGCTTACTCATAATGTAACTAAACCACAATGAGCTTTCTTTTATTGTCCATATTATAATTACTTTCATCTACCTTGATGTATGATTTCATTTCATGCAAACGCTGTTTGCACATCCCTGTGAAAACCTATTATCCTACATTTGTTACCCGTTGACCACACTTGTGATTCGGCAAATTTCATGCCTCAGGGGGGGGG
>NW_008755742.1:0-1153 GCF_000715545.1 Opisthorchis viverrini | reverse complement strand
GCACAAATTGCAGAAAGAAATTTTCGTCAGCCTGGAACTTGAAACTTCATGCATTCACTCATGATATTTCGCCATCACTTATGTGTGAGATCTGTGGTAGAATATTCAGACATCTCCCTAGTTTATATCGGCATCAAAAATATGATCACGCGCCCGAGAGCCATATTGGGACGATGGTACGTTGTGGTGAATGTGGAGAAGCTTTCAAATATCCGTGCAATTTGAAACGTCATATTCAATGCCATCCGGTGAAAGAGAACATGTGTTCAGCATGCTCTGAGGCGTTTCCAAATCATGGAGCTTTACAGGAACACAAACACCTGCACCATAACAAAGCATCGATGGAACAAATGATGAACCACGAATGCGATGTTTGTAAGCGCTGGTTTGAAAGCTACCAGAATTTGAAACGGCACTCCGTTGTTCACACAAAGCAGCGGCCTTTCATGTGTGCTTTGTGTACCAAGGCATATTCGCAGCTCGAGTCCCTCCGGCGACATCAACGCATAAATCATTACCAGTAAACAGGGTCAACTTTCTTTGAAAACCCGCTTGCCGGTGCGGTTGGTCCTCACCAAGTTTGAATGTTCTGCTTTTCCAGTGTCCAAAATTACAATACGCCCACCAATGCCCATTTTTGTGTAGATAATTTTTTGCGATTTCAGCGAATCTGTGGTGACTGGTTGAAACTGATTTTATACGCGGTTATTCTTAAATGCACAGGTTCGTCGCACACGTTTACAATCTGGCAAATTTATATTCTGACACTCAGGTGGACAGGGAGATTTCTCATATCATTACGATGTTGTACAATGTTGTACTCCAGGTGAAAGGACGCATTCCCGCATTCCTAGTTGATGCGTAGGGGAAAGTACAGTTGTTCCCAGTCGCTTGCATTCACTTCAAGCAGTTTCGAATACTCACCAGTTCCTGAACGATTTTCCGGAACTTTCCAATATCGTCATAGGTTGTTCTTCGATCTCAGCCAGCGTGAAGAAAATACGGAATATTAATGAACATCATATTTTTTCACTGGTTTGTGGGGGGGCTCATGTTTTACATCGACGTTTGTTTCTGTCTCCTAACCTCAACTAGGTCAGTGTGGTGTGGCCTGCTACGGAATTGAAATAAGCTTTCCTCAGTTATGCTCATG
>NW_008755741.1:0-1153 GCF_000715545.1 Opisthorchis viverrini | reverse complement strand
GCAAAGATGGGCTCTTTCCTGACAAAACAATGCAATGCTGTGAAACAAGTAAGGCAGCCAACAGATTCAAACGCCAACACTGGTCGAATTAGTTGTGTAGAAACTTACTTTTTCAGAGAATTCGTAACCAGCAAATGTACATCTGTTCGTTCATCTAGAAGCAACATAGCACCGAGATAGCCCACACGTTTGTCGGTGAAGCGTGGCGAGGCGATTAACTTGAGACATTCCAACTAGTGGTAAGAGAGAATATGCGTAAATTGACGCCACTTCAATGTGTACATGTAGACAGAATGGAATAAGCACATTCTGAAATCTATCTGGATCGAGTCAAAGCACACATCAAAAGGCAGGTTTTGAGCCAATACCCCTCAACTGTCTAGCTATACAACACAAAAAATGCCCGTGGAGATAGATTAGCACTAGAACTACGCTTAACCCGCCGCCGAACCAAACGTCATATCCATTCGGTGACCCAAAGGCACACTCTGATTGGTCATAACATCGGTCAATTTGAGTCAAGCTTTTCGCTTCAGCTCAAGGACTCTAGCCTGAATACCCACATGCTGTTTCAGACCACCGTATATTTGCGTACACAATGGATGATGATACAAAAGACAAAGGACCGTTGCAGGCGTCGCGAAAACACATCAAATGAGAAGCACGCCGCTGGGCTGGAAAGACTACATTTACCGGTCATTGTGCGCTGGACGTACACTAGGTAGAGTTAATAAGATGGCTTCGTCAGTCTCCCTGACATTAGTTCAATTAAATAGAATACTTATATATGTTCACTTTAAGCTTGTTTGAAACTGTAGAAGTCTTCTGTTTACCCAGGCTATAGAGCTTTTCTTGTCCGTCACTTTCACTTTCTAATAAACTCTTCTTCATAGCTTAATAGCAGTAGAGCAGTATTGTCCAGAATGCTAGTGGACTGCTGTTCACGTTCGGAGACGGCAAATTGGTTTTGATGTCGTAAAGCGTGTGGTTAACGTTTTCCCCAAACACGGTAAGAGCTCAAGACAGTTCAGTGGTTCGGATGCGAACTTTCTAAGTGAAAAGTCCATGGTTCCGATCCTGATATCTCGACTGCTTTGTAGGTTTGAGGGACCCGACATCTTCCTTCGTGCTTCTTTCGGGTGGCATGTCAGCT
>NW_008755740.1:0-1154 GCF_000715545.1 Opisthorchis viverrini | reverse complement strand
TTTCATTTCGGTTTGTACTAAAGCCACATATGGCTTCTGTTCGTTGTTGCCATAGGCCTTCTGACTCACTTGTTGTGTATCCTAACAGGCATTTTGCGGGACAGGCTCAAAGTGACCAACATGGATGGATGGTCATCGTATAAGGGTTTCGTAGTAAATTCCGACCCCTTGGTGAGCGACACTCTTAACATCCCATTTGTGTCCAACCATGAGGTAAGTATTAAAGCAAGTGCTTCGAACAGACGAGAGTCTGCTAAGATAACTAAAGGCGTAGCACTTTGGGTTGGAAACCACCAAAGAAGCTCAGATGCATACCAGGGGCTATCCTCTTATTGTGCGCAGCAGATGATATGTGGTTCCGACCGTCAGAGTCCCCCTTGGTCATGCTCGTTTGACCTACCTAGCCCTATTTTACGAACACTGAAAGTAGACATTTATCTCTGTGCGGCATGTTGTACCATGGAATAGTACAGTCAAGGCCACTAGGGGTAGCCCCTGCTGTATAGGCCTTTCATGGTTGGCGCTGATCCACTGTGAAGCCTTGTTCCGTGCGGGCTGTATCCGCTACGAGACTTGGATCCTTCAACCCGATTCGTTACAGTGTATTAAATGCAGTCCAATGTACATTCCACGCCATGTGCACTTTTACAACACCATAAAATTAAACTTTCCTGTCCGAAAGCCATGCAACATTCCAGCGCGCGCAAATCACGTGCATTCATCAAATGCGGACTCAAAATGTGACTGCATCGAACAGTCAGCTGAACTTACTATCGCGCTACCAAGTCATGACAGATGTCCGCAGTTCAATCTGCGGTGCGGTAGGTATATGCAATGCTTATGTGAATGGAAACCCCAGTCCACCACTTGCCCTCTTCGGTGTTCACCCAGTAGGATGATTGTGTCCCCATCAAACAGGAATGGCGTTGACGTGAAGTTTGCAAAATGATTACTGGTTGTACCATGGAAGATGTGCGACAGACAGAAAGCGTTATAAAGGACTACTTGTGGTCTATGAATCGCAGAATTTACTATGCGATTGGTGACAAGAATGTGTTTAGCAAAACCCAAAAGGACAGTTCACGGCGAAAGATCCTGCCGGAGTTCCAGTGGATTTTCAACATCCGTTTTCGTGTTCCTGACTCCACCTGGCT
>NW_008755739.1:0-1154 GCF_000715545.1 Opisthorchis viverrini | reverse complement strand
TCAAATTCATCGACAGCTCGGTGGAATGTTATCGTTGTTGTTTGCTCTCACATATGCTTCAGGGTCTTGTTAAAACTTTTAATACTTTAGTACTCTTTAATACTTTGCTTGTGTCGAGATAGTGCCAGGTGAGCACTTTTTTCAATCTTATTTCAGCTGTCTCCGGCAACGGTTCGTTTACAGTCTTGTGTAAATTGATATTCATGAGTTGCCTATTCGAGTCACAAACAGCGTCCCTGGGACGTGCGATGCAAAAGCGCCGAAAGCAACTTCTGGTTATACGCTTGGGGACTGTTGCCTCCACTTCTAAAGCCCCGATACCTGTCTTACTTTCAAGGCTTATCTCAGTTGTTCGCTCCCTTTCTCTTCGAGCACTCGTTCTGTTAACACGACAAGCAAACCGACCAGATTCTTGATGTCCATTAACAGATCGAATTCTTCCAGCTAGCCTTATGTCCTTTAAGTAGCCTTTTTGAGTCTAAAACGTCGCAATGTTACTGGCTGATTTGTGTGCCACAGTGACACAGTAAGCCTGCATGCCCTGGATAAATCTGGTAACCTTATTTTTCAGCCACCAAAATTCACAATGCTCTTACCCCCCGGTTGGCTTGCGCTCAAAACCAGGGGTGTCACTTTCCAACTTTCCACCCTAGTACAATACCTGACTGGCAGCCCTAAATCCGCCAGCCACAAGTAGGCTTCCGTTTAGCTTAATATATGCCCATTCACACTTTTTGTCATCATGTGTCTCAGTTGACCTTTGTCAGACTGCACAGTGTGTTTACTTTCTCATGCACCCGCTCAACTTGTTACGATCCTAACATCATTACACAGGTTTTACTCGTCACCAACCTATAAACTTCCATGTGTCATACTCACATCGTTGTCTACCTTACTAGCCCCACTACGTAACAACTGGAATCCCTCCCCGCTGTTCCCCTAACCCTAAATATCAGCTTTGACAGTCCACATGCTGCTTCGACATCACCGGAAACTGACCAGTAAGCCCTCAAGTCTACCAAATCACATAACCGTGCAATTTCTGCGCGGTTGGCTAATTACTGCATACCCTCCTTGTGATCTCATTGAATGGTCTCCAATTTGTGTTGCTTTTGGCCTGCATTACGTATTACGGCTTGATGGACAGCTTCAGG
>NW_008755738.1:0-1154 GCF_000715545.1 Opisthorchis viverrini | reverse complement strand
AAATATGTTAAACTTGAACAGCACAAGCTGCTCAGTCACTTGTATCACTAGCAAACCTAATAATTGCTTAGCAAGCAAAGCAATATTCTCAGTTTCTTTTAATGGTTGACATTGTCGCCTGGGTGACCAGCTTAAAAATGGCTTCTCACCTTCACCTTCTACGCGAACTGTCTCTGATTATAGATGGGATTTAATAATGAAACTGGATCACAGTGTGTCTGAAGCATCACAAATCATTATGCTTGAAGTGCTTCGAATTCTTCAAAACGATGACGGCTCGAATTGCTAAACAGACAGGAAACGCAGACGACAAATTATAAACATAGAAACGTGCCTGTTTTCCTTGCGTGAGACATCTTCAGGTATACGGTAGATTAAGCAAGATCACTTGTAACTTCACGATGGGCTAGACAAACATTGTTTTTTGCTTAGTATGTTTGTCCAGATGATGAATTGCAGGTATACCGACTGTGACCAGAATTGTGCAATATGTTGTGAGGTCTCATAAGGTCCCGGGAAGAATTACAAACAGTGAGATCTCGTGACCATTATGTCCCTTAAATTAGATCTAACTTGGCCAACCGGTCTGCTGGCATTTCCCTTTTTTCCATTTTAAATTTAACCTGTTAAGAAGGATAGCGGAGAAAAAGAAAACTGTCTACCAAAGGCCCATTTAAAAAGTGTTGCTAGAAAACAGGGATGTAAAAATACGACAAGTCTGAGATGGTTTGTTGACACTGAAGTTAAAACTGAGTTTACAAGAAAGATGGTATAGTCAGCATCTGTCAACTGTGACGTTTTGGGCAAAAAATTAGTTATCCTGAACTAATAGAATAGAGTAGGTACGAAAAAAAGTCGTCAGTTGCGGATGTGAAACCAACCGCTAGGGGTTGGTGGTGGTGAGGGAAGAGACATATTGAGAATCTTAGACTTGACTGACAGTGACGGACAAAAGGTTTTGGAGCTCCTTAAAATCCAAATGATGGTATGCACTAAAAGATTTGAGCAAGGTATATCTATAGATATTTCTATTGTGTTTCCAGTCCTAATGTCCCCTGGAATAGTTGAGCAAAAATATTGGCAGCTCCGGCCAATCAAGTACTGTTAAAAACACTACGTGGAAATAGTGTGCTAATAGGGGGAATTTGACGATC
>NW_008755737.1:0-1154 GCF_000715545.1 Opisthorchis viverrini | reverse complement strand
AGGATGGAATTTCTCCAGCATGTTTTTACATAGGGAAAAACACATATATGACATTTTCTGTGTATGTGATACCATTCTGTTCACATGCACCTCTCCCAAACGCGCACGGTTGTCCTCTCATCTCAGTTATCTCAAGTGTATCGATACTTCCCGTTCTCGTAGTACACGGATGTTCTTTTTTTGTATTACTGTGGATGTAAGCACTGCTTTCGTGTCCCCCGCTTTCTCTTCCGAGGCTCCCCGGTAGAGAAGGACCGTTCTATGGGTTGCTGCGATCGATTGTCAGCAAGCTGCGTGTCCCCGTGGGCCGAGGTGATGTCCTCAGTGTACTCGACTAGCGGCTACCATACCGTCAGCTGCATACGTTATCTTATGACGGCGTCTGTAAATCTAATGCACAGTCATCACAGCTACTTACTCGCAAGTCCATGTCATAAAGTACCGGATGCCGTGGATGTCCTCAACCTCTTGCTTGTCGTGTGCAAGTCAACAGTCGCTGGATGGATATTAGGTCGAGTGTGTCTGCCTTCTCTTGAACTGAGCGGCTGGTAACAACATCAGTAGCTGTTCTCGCCTCGGTCTTTAGTTTATTGCTGGAGGGGCGACCTTCTACACAACTGTAATGATCGATAGACGATAGGTTTGTCGACAAAGGAACGCGTACAAGTGCCCAGTAGTCGCTTTTAAAGCCGTAGTGGATCCGAATTCAGACGAAAATCACAGGGAGGTTGTCGGCCTCATTGCGGCGTAGAGAGACTGATTTCAGATTGTTTACGTAGACACATTCAATCGGTGTACGGTTCCATTCTGCTACGTTAGTCGGACTGCTAGAGATAAACATACTGGTATAGTTTATGTTAGAATGACAGCTGATGACCTTAAAAAGTGCCTCGTGTTCCCTCTGTCAAACTGAAATACCGTTTGTCTTGACATGTTTCACAGGGACTTCATTTATTCCAATGCACCTGGTGTTACCAAGGCTTGTCTGTCTAAATGTGTTAACGCCCTCACCACAGAATCGGGCGACGAATAGTGTGGTGGTTAGTGTACCAAAGCGTTTAGAACCCCGTGGAAAACGTATGGCTATTGTCCTGAACATCTTCGATTTTTGGATGCAGTCTGAATATATCGGTGAAAGGAAGAAGGCCTTCGCT
>NW_008755736.1:0-1154 GCF_000715545.1 Opisthorchis viverrini | reverse complement strand
TGTGCACATATCAGTGCATCGCTCTATAAGACCCTTTAGAATTTCTAGTAAGCGTGCCATCACAACGTTCCACAGCATAACGATTTTTCTTGAAATACCGCTCACGTGATTATTAAAATTAACTCCCCTCTGAAGCAGATGATATCATTGGGGCATCCGAAGAAGAATCCATTTCCCCGTCAATACCTGATGTAAAACAAACCTGCTTGACAAGTATAGTCAGAGCGACTCAGCTTTTGATGTCCCCACGATGGGGCCTCGTTCTAGATGAATCATGGGGAGGATTTGATATAAACGGGAGGCACTTGGTACTTTGGGGAAATAGATAACCTCGGATTGGGGTTTAACTCTGTAATTAATAATACTTTAGTTTACCTTTACACGTCAGTGCTACCCGGAATGCAAGAGAGCATAATTTTTCTGTGTGCCGACGTCAGTTGAACGTTTTGACAACACATACCCTCGTATTTTAATTCCTTATGGCGTTGCGTGCCAACTATATGAAAAATAAATACTATTAGTCTATTCATTAAACAGTAGTTAGTAGTTCATTATATCAACCAATGTCTAATGTCATAACTGTGAGAAAAAAATGTTCTGTGTCAGTTTGAGGTTTTAGACACGTGACATTCCATGAATCCGTCAAGATATGACTCACTAAGAAGGGCCATTTCTATCATACATTGTTATTTACTTGCTTAAACATGACGGTTCATGACTAAACAAAACGATTGCGAAATAGCACCACAATTAGTAAAGATGTCTAAAAGAAATCAGTGTAATTTTGTCATTCTCTTTTTCTCTTCCCATTAAAACGGACGGTAATAAAGCGAAATAGAGCTACATTTCAAATTTGACCGAATAAACATTTACACTTTGCACTAATCGGGCTTTTTGTGCACAGAGTTTGTCAGAAGTAGAACGCTTCTACCAATCGGTTCATCCGCCTTTTAGCGTTCACTCTCGTCACCCTTTGCTGCATACCATGTGCGGCACTGTACATTTCTACGGAACCTGTTTTGCTGCTTCTTGGACAGAACCCAGTGATTGCAACGTAAGTTTTGTGATTATTTTTGGTGAATGACTGGCCACAGCCAATGAAAGAAGCTGTAGTCAGCTGATCTGTCACAGCACTGACCATGACAAACCACTTA
>NW_008755735.1:0-1155 GCF_000715545.1 Opisthorchis viverrini | reverse complement strand
GTCCTGTAAGTTAAGCCAATTCATTCTGAAATCCCAGTAAGTCTATATAACTTTTCCACTCTTATTGGATCTAATTAGTAGTGTCCAACTGACGGTAAAACATCAGCACACGAATCGTTCATCAAATCAAATGCACCTTCATTCAAGCGGTATTTCGCAGCGTTGAGATGATTGTCGTTCCAACTCAGAGGTTACTGAAGCCGATAGTGTAGGTCTAAGGAATTTGAAACTCTGGATCCGAACAGCCATAACACAAAAATGTATGGGGATAACGCTTCAAATTTACTCCATCAGTCGTAAACGCAGAAGATCCTACAATTATAGGCAAAAGTACAGTAAGATGCCATCTATCAAATCCTCTTCATTGATGATGGAGAAACGAAAGGGCGGATCAATATATATCTAAGCGGAACCCTGACAACATCAAAAAGTTGCTTCAGTCCGTGCAGCTGGCATGTAGAAGCGATTCAGCCTGGGCCAATCAATTATGTCACGCATGTGTGGGACAGGACATTAGACTTGCACTTCCCAAACACTCAGAATTCGACTGCGCAACTAAAGCAGGAAGTTGTTGGATTTTTCTAGAGCCGTGTTAATCCCCGTCCGGCAACCAACGGTATGCGAGCAAAATTTGTTTACTCAGACAACCTGCTTAACGTATAGTTGTCCCCCAACTCCCAAATTTTGTCAAGTCTTCATTTGACTTTCAAAGTCCAATCATTAATAGTGCTTTCTACCGGCAGGTAATGAATAGTGTACGTGCGTGAATGAAATTAGAAATGTTAACATGTTGCAGTTCATGTCATCTTGAAATGATCGAAGGATTCTTCAGGTTTCGAATATCACGAGAATGGCTTGTCTAAGGACACAGCTGATTGTTGTCCATGACTGGCAACCATTACTATTAAACTATCAAATTCAACTTGCCACATGTGCACCAACTAAGAGACTTTATCCCCAGCTGAGTGTGTACGAAGTGCAACATGTTTAGGTTATCGGAGCTTTTTCGGAAAAGTTCGTGAGAAATTCCGATGTTTGCAGTCGAACGTGTCGCTCAGCAACGGTGCCGTTCGTGCTGGCTATAAGCGATTAACCGCACTTTACTGCGGCGTAGACGAGATTAAAATATTAAGACGTGCCTCTGGTAATATGAAA
>NW_008755734.1:0-1155 GCF_000715545.1 Opisthorchis viverrini | reverse complement strand
GTCACTAGACCTCATTTCCTTGTTTAGCTTTTTCACTACAGAGCTTCATTTAAGTACATCAGAATGGATGCACAACGGCAAAAAACGCACGGTCTGAAATATTGTTGTGCCAACGATGGTAACGATACTGGGTAATTCGTGAAAAAAACACCATTTCCGGCCCAAAGCTCATCACTTACCCACCAATGCAGCCAAAGAAGGTAATCGATTCTGGGAACAATACAGTCACTGGACAAGAATCACTGTAGGTCCATGAAGTTACTAAGATTTTAGCCACGCTGTTCTTCAACCTGACAGTAATCGCTCGAACTAACGGAAACGAGATTTCCTTTGTATTAAAGTAAACAAAAAGGAGATAGGCCTACTCCCGAAGGTCTGTTGTAATTCGAGGTAAACAAATGGTCTGGTCATCCCACTAACGCCAACAGTAAATAAACAGGATCCGATCGAAACGGGTAGGCGGATGATTCACGCTTATGTGAGAGCCCGTCATGGTTCTTACCGGTCGAAAGACCGGTCGCGCACACCTGAAACGAGTTCGGAAGAAATCTGTAGCAACAGATGCATAGACTAACATGAACCTGACAGATTCCACGCAACAGATGCCAACATAAGGCGCCCGGAGAACCTTCAACAGTAGTTGGGAAAAAGGGAGAATGGCGTTCGGAAGAGAAACACACAAAAACTTCCTGATGCTCCAAAACAACGGAGTACTACTTTTGGGATTCTGTTGTTAACCTCCGAGTAGGAAGATATGACCGACAGTCGCACAGATTCATAAGATAGTGACGCAAGTTGAGCCTACCGAGATAGATAGCTTTCACTGGGTAAGTTTGCCTTTGAAGTGTAATATATTACGCAAAAGCTCCATAAAAGTGAGCGAATCGTCACATCTTGATTTTACGATCAAATAAACAGAAAAGCAGTCCTGTAGTAACCTAACCTGACAACAATGGTCTCAACAGCAGATCGAACGTTAAGAATGAGTTAGATGCAAATGGACGAGAAAGAGATTAAACGGTAGAAAAACAGGCCAAACTAAGTAGTATAAACAGGAGCAACTGTCCCCAACCGGTAGCGGTTAGGGAGGTAGTACCAAGCTGTATGCAGTGGACATCATAAAACCTGGCGAAATGCACTCATTTGCAAACAAAT
>NW_008755733.1:0-1155 GCF_000715545.1 Opisthorchis viverrini | reverse complement strand
TCCTTGCTTTGAGACCACGGCCTTAGCACAAGATAGTACATGTAGCATTGTTCTCGACCTCTCGTATTTTTATTAATTTTAGTTTAATATTTTTACTGGAAACCACTCGTCTGATCATATCCATCGAATAACTCAGAGGGTTATGTTCGGCACAAACTCGTGAAAAAATGATGGCCCCGTAGGTAGTTTCGAGCATCACGGAACAACTGTGAAAATAAACTCTCAACAAGACCATAGTACGACAGTAAAACGTTAAAAATTCACGCTACTAAAATTCATATGGCACCAGCACTCCGAAGTAACATGTTGGTGTTACAAAGAACGAGGAGCTCAACTGATTTTTAAACACAATTCCACAGGCAAAACGCAACAAATGATACCACATTACCAACTGAAAGTATCAGCTTATGACTATTGGAGTCGAAGCTCACCGGATCCAAGGAGGAAATTTTGACAAGCGGTACATCCAAAACTGAGGAAGGTGGCTTGGACGGCACGGGGAACTTGACATGATCCCACAAGGGAAATTGTTTGAAGTCCGTGCCAACAGGAAGTCGAAGCTGTGGAAAAACCAGCAAGGTGTATCCAGAAGTCAGTGATTGTGATCCCTAGGTTTGAGCGTCGGCCAGTTTTCACAAAATTTAAACCATGTTCGGTCACCGCTTGACCCCTGCTACAGGATTCGCCTAATCGGGGAAAGCGAAAAACTGTACCTGAGTGAAGTATGATCCTTGTTCGTTGCTGCGGGCGATTAGCTTACCGCGGTCAACCATTGGTACGTTAGTTTGCCGCAGGCCCCCAACTGATTAATCCTCAGAACAATCTGCTGCGGGACAACAAGGAATAGCACTAGCCACTGGCGTTTATGTAAGGTGAGTCAGCAGTGGGTGTAGTGCTAGCCAAACTGATCAACTGCAGTGTAGAACATTGGTGCCTCCTGGCTTTATAATTAATAATATACTAAAACCAGGCTCCACAAAAGGAAGATGGGAAGAAGACTTATTGATAGCCTACCACAAGCATCAGAGACGGGGACAGTCTGGATGGACTCTTCCCCTATTCTGTACAAGAGTTAAAAATGAAACTGTCAAGTAGTGTCAGCGACAAAAATAGCGAATGAATCCCGACAGTGGCAGAAGTGTCATCGATAGCAAT
>NW_008755732.1:0-1155 GCF_000715545.1 Opisthorchis viverrini | reverse complement strand
GCTTCCTTCGGGTGGCATGGCAGCTACGCTCCGAAAGGATGCTACAGCAGAAGGATTTTAATAATACACTGGACTGAGCCGAAATTGGGATATTACCACAACATTCACTATTACCTTACGGGCATTTCTGTAAATATTTTTGATACCGGCATACGGCTTTGAACTAACTGTGATGCTAAGGAACCATTAGCTAAGGACAGCCAGGGCAAATCCTTTCAATTGAATACACTGTGTTGCTTGACCATCGAGAGAGAGCCGAAACTTTTAAGATCAAAAGTTCATTGGCATCCACAGCAGTTAACCCAAGAATGCATCAACGTCAGGCTGGAAAATTAGCATAGTACGATGGCAATGCAATCGACTTAGAGGCGAAACTATGAATCAATACTTTGCTCGCGCTTATTATATTCAGGTCATTTCCAACAATTAGATTAATCCTAACCGTATTGCACCGCAAATGCCAGTAGTAAATCCCTCAGTCTTATGTGTTCTAAAGTCCTGAGGTCAAACTCAACTGGGTCCATGCATTCCACTGGCGCGCACTGGTGGCGAAAATCCCATTAGTTAGGGAACGAATCAGCGTCATGCCGCCCTGAATAGCGTCAGGTCACTTAGCATCTCTGTGAATTCTACGTAGGGTTGTTTTCACGCCAGTTTGATGGCATTCTTATGGTCATTCATTCTTCCAGACAATCGAGTTACTAATCAGAGTTGTTCATTTTGTTTTACATTGTTCAGATATGGCGTTCGATGCCCGGTCGCATCTCTTCTAACACAGTGTGAGGTTTATCTGCGACGACTTCGATTGTTCTTTACGAGCAAGTCATTCGTTAAGAATGAGGGCGAAAACTAACAACTGACAGTGTACGCAGCAGCATCCGATGGGTTGCTTTATTACCCAGTAAAGAAAATTAGATCTTCGCGGCCAAATATGCAAATGTGGAACCAGCATGATCACTTCCAACAGTGGCTTTTTGATCACACTCAGGTTACGATAAGGTTATTTCACATACAAAACGTAGACTAAACAACCTTAAGCCGGTGTAAGCAAAGTTTTCTCCCTTAAAATGCATTTATCTAATTATAACGGATAGGCGCATTTAGCTTGTTGGGTTCCTGTCGCAAGCGTTACAAAAATTCATTGAAAATTTCAGA
>NW_008755731.1:0-1155 GCF_000715545.1 Opisthorchis viverrini | reverse complement strand
TGTACATAACACCCTCCAAAATACATATGCTAAATCTGCGACGAAAAAATAATTTATAATCTCACTACTGGTCCAGTTCCTGTACCGAAACCACGCTTGTCGCTGGGTCAGTTACACTAATACTCTATCCCGCTTGTCGAGGCAGCGCAATTTTTAAATATAAAATTTCCTGCCCGTTGCATTCGCCCGCCTTTCAGAAGTCCTTCCGCTTAGATTCTTTTCTGTAACATCACTTCTGCTTAGCCCACAACGTTCGATTCTCCAGAAAATCCGTCTACGTTAATTTCATCTCCATTTTTGTGCTCGTTATTTCACTTAAAACAGTCCGATCACTGCACACCCTCCTCTTAACTTCCTTTTGGTCTGCCACCGCGATTACACCCTAGTCTCGAGAGCATAATATGAGAAAAGTCTTTACTCCTCATCCTCCTCCGTTCTCGGATATACTCCCACTACACCTTCTTCTGTGCCTTCAGTGTACCCGCCAGAAGGATACTAATGTATATTCTCAGCTGGTGGGTGACAACGTCAGATGCGCTCATAATGGTACAGTCAGAACAAACGCATGAGTTTTGGAATTTCTCGGTCCTGAGAATTGAGTGGGAAGGGTATTATCCGACCCAGACGCGGTCATGCCTAAACCGGTATGATCTAAATATGGCGGACATGGATGTGGAGAGAAATATTTTTCTAGGGTTTGCTACCTTCCTGAGGACACATCAAAATGAAGCGAGATCAGATCGCCAAAGTTCGAAGACGACAGGCAAAAGCACAACAGGGTGAGGCAAAACTAGTGCAACCCTTGGTGCATAATAAGAAATATGCAAATTGCGTAAAACGGCGAACCAGAACAACTAACCTGGTGAAACGGTAGTGTTATAGCTATCAAGCCGGTCAGTTCGGGATAAAACTGAAAACTATTGCTGAGGCTTTATGGCCTCAGATAGTTGAGCTTGTGATCAGGTTCGCGAAAAACGTAAGCGAGGATGATGAGTTGGACGAACTAGCAACACAGACAAATGGTAGCTGTAATCTCATAACCATGGTGTACAGTGAAACCGGATATACCAGCTGGTGTCGCTGTTGGAGCGGAGTCGGGTATTGAGGTTCTCTGGGTGAGTGACTTGGTGCTAACGTATAAAACGGAAGGTGAAC
>NW_008755730.1:0-1156 GCF_000715545.1 Opisthorchis viverrini | reverse complement strand
CTTGCATTTCCGGCTCAATACCGTTGCATTGTGGTTAGGCTTTTGAGCCAGAGGCCTTGGTCAAGGACCCTGATCGTCCTCTTATCCAGATGTGGACGCCCTGACAGTATCCGTAAAGCCATGACATACACCAAATTTCACGCCAGACCGGCCGTCGCGTGGTGCCATCGCCTTTCTTTTGTACGGCAACGAAGCAAAGGTTCCAACGCTGGCGTTGATTTCTTTGTTGATGATGATGAGTATGATGAACCAAAGCCAGATACTGATGCATACGTCTGGTGGTAATTTTCTTGAGGACCCGGGGCTGCAATACAAACGAACACCCATGCTCTGTATTTCGCGTTACGTGTGTCTAGACTGAACAGGTTTAAACAAGACATTCACATACGTTTCGTGTATACTCTGATGGGACTCAGCATCAGACTGTCATAGGTTTTGAAAACAGTGGTCCATAAAATTTAAAAAATACGCGGACCTGAAAGATTCTATCAAGGTCATTTTGGAAGCGTTTGTGGCCCCCTGATTCTAGAATTCAATACACGTGATGAATTTACAGTTGGCGACGGTTGCAAGGAACTTGTTCCATCCAGCCATGCTCCAGTGATGATTTATTTCAGTTGAGCTGTTCTTCTGCATGGAATAGATGGATCAATCTTCGGCCAGGGGAATTGAGAAATCATCTACTGGAAATGGTTGCTGAGAAACCGTTGCTTACCGTGGGATGAAACCTAATTTGAACTTATGAATCTGAAAAAAAGCTATACTCCATGTCTAAAAGAACAGGTGGCCAAATATCATCAAATAATTTCTAACATTTCTGCGTGAATACACCATACTTGATGCATCTTTTGCACCTGGTCTCAAGTGCACTCGAACAACGAAACGTACAACTACCTTTGCCTGGTGCTTCTGAAACAAAAATGCATTTTAACTAATGTAACGCACAACCAGCGCTTACAAGAAATCAATCCCTTCCAGGAACAGATTGTAGCCGATAAAACAAACGTTGCGTAATGTAATATAAAAGCAGCCTACGAGTCAAGGGACATAATTTGAAGGGGAATGGCAAAAGCAGTACTCAAGCATAACGCATAAGTCTGTTTACCTTACACAGATCATCCACCGACAGAATTGCGGCACAAAGTGCGCGGGAAAA
>NW_008755729.1:0-1156 GCF_000715545.1 Opisthorchis viverrini | reverse complement strand
AGAAAGTAACAATTCACCCGTTCCACGTATTGCTTTCATGGGCCTTCACTAGCAGTAAATACTTCTAGCTTTCCTATAGACATTTGGTAGGATGGGTTTGTCAGCCACTCGCCAGTATTGTTTACAGTCTTGTTTAAAGTAACTCAGAAAAACAGGTATGTAATGACACGCGTGTTTTGTGTACGCGCAGCCAACGGATCCGCTTTCGCGGTGGATGAGCTAGTATCTGAGTTCATACCCAGGGAACCCACAACGCTTTTGCGTGCNACACACCCAATCAGCCACTCAAGGCACACGTCAGATCGAGGTTGGAACGATGAACGGACACGCACACACGCAAACCTCCAGACATACCGAAGCAGCTACTACACCTTTCTACGCTCGACCGTCTCCTCTCGTCCACTTGTTCCATTGACTGCAAATACGAACAAGCTCGCCCACTGACCTCAGCTGCACCCGTAGTATTTTCATTCCAAGGTGCTGAACCCTGAACCTCAATGGACACGTTTATCATGCTTCGCGATGTAGTGCGGGCTGTTTTGTTGTATGGCTCTGAGACTTGAACTGTTTGAACAGCGGAACCATGGCGTGTTCAGATGTTCGTCAAATGTTTACTGAGAACACCAGCTCGTGTGGGTTGGTGTGGAAAATCCGCAACGAGTCAAATAGGAGGTGCATTTTGGTTGTAAATCGGTTGTTCCCATTAAAAAACGTGTCCGGGACCTGAAGTTTCGTTGGTTGGGAAATGTTTTGGGTATATCTAACCATCGTTCTTCGAAGAAGGTGCTGTTTTCATGCCCAATTCAGAGTGGCGGAGGCAGAGAGGTGACCAATCGTTAACCTGCGAGAGGGGTATGAAGGAGACTACGGAACGTTTGGGTGCTGTCGGTGCTAGTCGCCTTGTGGGATGCGGACCGGATTATGCTGACCGCGCCTGGTTGGAAACGCTGCAAGATACCGCTGCCAACAGATATCATTGGCGTTTATGTTGTCACTTTCTATCCTGATTGCCTGGGTGAATGTGTGGAGGTTTAGGCACCCCGGAATGGTTGTAGTAAGTTAGCACTAAGCCCCCTTGATCCCTAACTTCATTTGTTTTTCTCTAAATAAGGCTGTCAATTAAATCATGTTTGTCCGGCAATGAAGCATCGCTCTT
>NW_008755728.1:0-1156 GCF_000715545.1 Opisthorchis viverrini | reverse complement strand
TCTCCCACCAAAAATGCACATCTGGTTGGTACTGGGACTTCAGCAGCCCTCTGGCTACTTAGTCCAGGAAACCGGTTCACCAGAGGCCTGTTGCTGTTGTATCATGACCCTTAGTCTGCGGCGAATTCCAGAAGAAGTTTAAGGTATACTTCAATCGTGACACTCGCTTGCATTGGCGTCCCTATGGTCGCAACCATGCAACACAACTAGCAATTTATCGCTCGAAACTGCGGAACGTAACAGCCGTATTTTTTAGATTTAAACGCAATAAATCGACTCCTCAAACATGGGAACCTGGCTCACATCTGTGCTGAAATCGGTTGATTGGCCTGGAGTAGTTCCGTTTGCCGGATCCGCAAGGTCAACTTCAATTACACGTTGAAATCTCCGCTCCTAGATGCTAGTGACCAGCCTGTGACACCAACCGGTGTAGCCGGACCGACATTTGGGAAGGTGGAGCTTTTTGATCGTTGAATACCAAAATAGTGTTAAATGCGGTTTGTAGCCCAAGGAAATGACAACCGTTGTCGTTGGAAGCAGCTAGCTATGCCATCAATCGTTGTGAAAGAACATATAGTGGGCACATCTCTTTCCAGAGTTAAATCCAACTTGCTCCTTAGAATTCTGGTTCAGTACCTGCGTGATAATGGGTACACTGCACTGCATTCAGACTAACTCCACAATGAATTTACCTCCACTCTGAAAGCGGAATTGTAGTTGAAGCAGTCTACCTAGTTTGTGCATTCATTCCCTGTATAGAGTCTCTATACCTAGGACTACTCCAAGAATGGTCATTTTACGCGCGGTCGATATTGTTACTAGAGTCTCCCTCAAGCTGAACTGTCGTGTTGTATGTAAATTCGCGTTCCAGCTGAGTTGTTCCTCGAGGTATCCATTTACTGACAGTTCCGTGAATTAGGTATCCGTATCTTTCATGAATGTTTGTTTCGTTCAGCCAGCTGACCGATTCTGTGGATAAAGGTGGAGACTGTTACTCGTGGCAAAAAACACACCGAGTTTCGCTATTATCCAATACGTTTTTCGTTTGGTAGATTTGCGTATCCCATCTTAGAATCTTCCTTATAGAGGCAGTCTGTCTCCCCAGTTTCCACTGTGTCATGTGCGTATGCAGCAGATGTCGGACAGAATACTTCAA
>NW_008755727.1:0-1156 GCF_000715545.1 Opisthorchis viverrini | reverse complement strand
AGATAGTTGACTAGTTTAAATAATTGTGGTTTAAGCCTTCTTGCTTCGTATAGACTGTGCAATAACAACCAAAATGCGGAAAAGCTTTAAAATTCGCCTAACATAAACAAAACTCGTCGTTTTACACATCAAATAGAACATTCAGTGTCGAAACCACAACTGAAGTTCCTCAACTAAGTTGATCTTACTGGTAAGCTACAAAATGCTTTAAAGTGCAATATGACAAGACTACCATGTCTTGCCTCAATTTTAAATTACTGCTTCAGAATAAACTTTCCCAGTAAATTGACCAAATACCACTAAGAGCATACTGTCTAACCGCCACTTAAGAATTATGGCAGCAGGACGGATTGACTGAGCCGTCTGGATTACATTCAGACAAGGCGGTATGCTGCAATTTATTTGTTGTCTGATTTAAGTTCCCCAAGAGTAACATAAAGGAACGGCACATTCATATTTACACAGACCGACGGCATTTCACACTCTGCCTTTACGTTTCCAAATACCATAATACCTTATATTGGAACACCTTCCGCTACTTACCAGGGATATTTTTTTCTGAAGCAATGAACAAAACATGTTAGTCTGACAGTGCGGCTATTTTTATGAGAAAAGTGAGTGTGACAATGGGGCGTACAGTGATTATCAGCCCCATTGAAACAGTTTGAATTAGTGCTTTTGGAGGTTGCTTGCTCTTACCAAATGAAACAAAGAGAAACTATTTCCCATGCCATTTGCAAACAGTAACGAAAATCCAGTCATACGTTTTGTCTAGCCTCAATGAATGTGGTTGGATATCCCTTGCTTCCCGAAGATATTTCAGATGTTTATCACCCCAGCACATCCAGTAATGAGCTGTACTATTGTACGGTTAAGAACCTACGAGGCACCTGTCAGTTTTAATCAAGGCCGGATAAGGACGTTTTGGCCATCTGATCAGACTGGAACTGAAAAGAGTATCATGGAATTTGAATCCAATATAGCGGAGAAAATGAAGGAGATTATTGGAGATTTCGCAAGCATCATTCGGCTCACACTTATCCATAATGCGTCCGTGGCTCATTCCAAAAATTAAAACCATGTCCCCGCAAAGTTTTAGGTCTAACCAACTAAAGTCTACTGGGACGATCTCCTGAAGCAGCAAGCTTTCCGTTTC
>NW_008755726.1:0-1156 GCF_000715545.1 Opisthorchis viverrini | reverse complement strand
CTCCTTGGATGAAGTGAAGTGCCGTCTAATCGAACTCTCTCCTAATCTCCAAAAAAAGGTTGAGATGATATCATCGTTTTGTTTTGAACACACGATGGGTACACCGAACTCAGTGAAAAAAGTTATAAGTTGACTCAGATCTACTTTGATAATTGAGTGGATGGATAGTCGTTTCTTTACAATATACAAAAACGAATATTTTGGAGGTCCAATGGGTGCTTTTTGGCACTTCTACGTTTCCGTGTTAATATGTCATCTTGCAGATGAGATCAGCCTGTGCTGTCAGTATCGCCTCTCAAATTTCATCCATATCAGCCCAGTAGTTTAATCACCATATCATATTCGTATGGCCTAAGTCCGTAGGATGCCTATGGGGTGTTGACAACATTACTGTGGATTGAACTGGTACATCTGTTTTGACCAGCAAAACCGGTTCAAAACACATGGGGACTGTCTCGATCATATTGAGTAGCGTTTAGGTTTGTGTATGTTCAGAGATATTAACTTAAAGCGCCGAATACTTTACTAACGTAAGCGTCCTTGAAAGAACAATATCGATTGGTAGTTGTCATTCTAATTAAACCAGATAGAAGTGAAGTGGAATTCCGAAAAACCGTAACACTAAGAATGTACGTACGATGCCGTCGTATGCCTCCAAAAGCTCAGTTACACAACCGAGAAAAAGCTGACAGCACAAACTGCATCGATTAGCCACCACATCTTACAGTTTCCAGCCAAGTGCGATGAAGGTCACCTGGACTCTGCCAACAACACTCAAACTATGACTTATCTCTTTCAAACGCTTTTGTAAAGTCATTTGTTGTACACCACACAATTCGCTTCATTCTTGAGAAAAGACAAAGCAACGCTGCTCCTGAGAGATTATGATCGGGCGTGCATGGAACACGACCGAGACACCGCAGTGCGCAGTACTGGATATTTTCCATGACTGAGGTATGCAACCAAGAGCACGTCTTCTATTTGCCTCATTACAAATTCAACCGATGAATTAGGAGAGTTTCTAAGGGACATTCAAAGAACTAGCTGGTCGATAGAATGGAGTACACTCATGAAAGAAAAGAAATACCAAGACTGGTTCGTTTGCATACACGGTGTTCCCCTAACAGCTGGCGGAATGAGAAAGTGATCAATGTCG
>NW_008755725.1:0-1156 GCF_000715545.1 Opisthorchis viverrini | reverse complement strand
TGCATTCTGTGCGTGTATGTAACATGTAATGTGATGGATGGAATCATTGGCGATGGGTTACACTAGTGGTTTGAATCACATTTCAGAAGATGTGAGCAAACATGCCATAACAGTAAAAATCATTTTGTCCTGGTCTTATAAACATGTGTGTGGGCATCAGTGTTTAGGCTTGACACACGCCAGGACGCTAAGGGAACTCGAATGGATTAACTGCATTTCCTGATGTTCGCATTGTCAGTGGCCTAGATATTTGACCCATCATTCGATTCTTCGCTTTCAGTTACCTGCCGTGATAACGGCAGTATGATGTTTGGTGGTCTCATATGATAGTCAACTAAGCTCAATTCCGTTTCCTCAGGGCGTTGTCATTCTAAACACTCAGTACAGAAGCCTCGGAGGACATCAGATTAATAAATGAGCCCTGTTTCGTACAGCCGAAATTACGGATTTTATACGTTTGATGAAGCATCAAGTCCAGCGATCCATACATCTATACCTTTCCGTAAAACCTTTCATCCAAGTCGACACTGGGAACTGCAGTCCGTGGTGGTTTCAAGAATGGATACGTCAAACCCAACATCCTCAAAATGATCTGCTTTTCTAGTGTACACTTTTGTGCAAAAGAGCCAAACTGTTGTCGAATATCGTCGCCCTAGGTACTGAAAAGAATAAAACGCAGTGTTTTCATGTGGAGGCTTTTGTGATAAAATCTTGCCAATTTTGTGACATAATTCGACAAACTGGCAACCGCCTCCAATCGGCCTGGCTATAAATGTTATTGAACTGCTCTCCTGCAGACGTCCTTTCAGATTAACTGCGGCGTGAGTTGCCGGTCGAAGAGATCGAAATAGAGTTCTGCAACTCTACGTAATTCATCAACGCTCGCAATCGTTTTCAACAATAGTGACTTACGATCACTGATTTGTCCTCGTGTGTGCTTCACTCTGGTATAAACGTTGCGTGTCTTTAAGAAAGTAAAGTGTGGCAAAGGCATGCCAGATAACGGAAAATGTTGCAACACCGTTTCCTCAATAAATAATTTATTCTCGGTCGGCCAAAGCCATCACGTTATTCAGGAGTGGGTATTACTTTAGGTTTGCTGCAGGCCATAAACAATAATTGGTCAACGTTTAGAAGAACGGAGCATGCAATGTGC
>NW_008755724.1:0-1157 GCF_000715545.1 Opisthorchis viverrini | reverse complement strand
GTTTACACTCACAGTTATCAGCTCATACTGAATGCACACATCAAACTGAGCGACCAACATAAGGAAGTGTTCCTTTTCGTATGGTGCTACACTCAACAGTTTAATGGGCGCTTGAATCAAATCTATATTTTTTGTGAATAGATAACGGAGGATCGACTGACTGTGGCCGGGATTTCGGTAGCAGGGAATCGCTTCGAACTTTGAGCACGTCGTGGCCCAAACTATTGCAAGACGCGCAAAAGATCCCGAAGCATCAACACAAGAATGTCTGGTGCAGAATTGGAAGATGAAGGCGCAGTTCATTTACTGAGAGCAGTATTTCCCAAAGGTACCTCCTAAATTTTCGTTGTTTTTCAAATGGGACTGACGTAAAGCGTTAGTTCCTGGTCACTGTGGCGTATTACGAAGAATCAATGATCGGGAGTTGTACCATTTGTGAACCACTAGTATGTGGTTAGACCATATTTGTGTTCAGTGAACTAGACTAGTAAATTACGGGGAGCAGGGATCCCTAAATAAAGCTAGAAATGTTGAAATTTGGGAGATATACTTACTGAAACGACGCGATTTATTCCGTAGCTGGTACGTAAACTCAGCTGCGCATTTAAGTGAACTGAAGGCGAAAACCCGTGGCAAAAATTCCAGGTAAATATATCCAGCGCAAAATATCTTTAGGAGAGTTACATTTGAATTAAGCCACTTGGGTACTATCTTCAATCCAATGAATGAAAAGGCCGAACCACG
Organism: Opisthorchis viverrini; assembly: GCF_000715545.1. Classification (NCBI taxonomy): domain Eukaryota; kingdom Metazoa; phylum Platyhelminthes; class Trematoda; order Opisthorchiida; family Opisthorchiidae; genus Opisthorchis; species Opisthorchis viverrini. The sequence goes on along the minus strand of NW_008755724.1, from coordinate 413 downwards.
CAGCATCACTCGTAATAAATTTCCAGCCATGTATTGCAGCCCATCAAGCGTGTGTGCACACAGTACATGCTCCACCATAGGTCATGAAAATGTAGTGAAACAGACTCCTCGCTTCGAAACGTCGAAAGTTATGATGATACCGATCCAGCTGAAATTCAGACTCGTCGTTCACGGAAGTCTCTTGCACCATGGTTGCCGGACACGTCTTGAAGCCCTCAAGTTTTCCGTTCCCAGGTAAGCCGTGTGCACTTTGATGATCAGCTCACTTGTTTTCTTAACTGGTATGCTGTAGCACCTGAAAACATTCAGGTGGGTCTACTTGTTCCATGTTAGCCGGACCCATTGGTTCGAATTGTGCATCTCTATATTTGGTTCTGCCGGCGCATTGCCATGGAAACATCTCTGGCGTGTTT
>NW_008755723.1:0-1157 GCF_000715545.1 Opisthorchis viverrini | reverse complement strand
TTATCCGTATAACCACTCGTGTACTCCCCTGACCTCACCAGAGGGACTGACTGCTGCGCAGCGGGATCCGGGTTCTACACTTTTGGTGCTGATTTTCACACCCGGGCCCCCAATGGATTTCGTTCTCGTGCTACTCTAACCCACCCTGGTGTCTGTTTATGGACTTCCGTTTCGAATTCCGGAGACCTGGATTTTGCGCGTTCATCCGATCACACCTGAGTGGTTATCTTGGTACTTCAATCGAACCCATACGCGGCTGAGGTTTCGTGGGACAACAGTGGAGTATCACCAGTGCAGCTAGGCTATAGGGAGATTTGTTGGGACGACTCGTCGCCTGTTGCGCGTGGTGTCAAATCGAGCAAGATTGTGGAGTCGCTAGGTGTTAAGATGAGGGAATAGTAGCTCACGTTGCTCATGTAGCCGTTTGGCTGCAAAGGTTGCAAACGTTCGTTCACGCGGTCAGATAGCTGCATGTTTCGGATGATTAATGATGGGAATGAGATGCGATCACTTTTCACTTGGTAGTATAGCCATTTAACCTTCCGATAAGCAGGGTTCCAACGTTGGTTCAACACATCTAAATCATTTATCTCGAGGGTTGGGCATCGTCAAGCCCAGCAAAAATAACTGCTTGCAATTGTGGAAATCGGAAAGTGTTCCGATGACAGTCTCGTATTAGATGTCGTTTCCACAATATTCACGACAGCTCAGCAGTGGACGGTTCATCTAGACGAGGTGCTACTGGTCCTCTAGGTTGGGTGACAAACGATATTTGTATCACAAGCGTGATTTGCCAAACTGGTTTCGTCCGGAGCTTGTGACATTAGCACGCATCTCTAGACAAATTACTATCATACACTGCTCAATTCAGTCGGCAATATCTGGATCCGCGTAACTGTCCCCGAAAATTCGCATACGAGGCTTCCTTCTATGGTATGTCTAAGCAGCGCGAAATGGGCTGCACTCTCCACAGGCCATGATCCCAGTCTTTCCAAGGAAGTATTTCCTGACCTCGATAGGACACTTATTTCAAAAGGAACCCACCGGATATTCTTCGGCGTTTTATTCTTCGCAGATTTCTAATGACCTGCATCTTGTGCCTGCAAAGTCGCATCATAACCCTAACCGGTGGAGTGGTTCCCAATATGTGAAAAGCT
>NW_008755722.1:0-1157 GCF_000715545.1 Opisthorchis viverrini | reverse complement strand
TGATCCGTCTGGCAAAAGCCTAATAAATTAAGAATCCCATGCTGACTGAATACTGCTAGAAGGACGCAAAACTAGATGACCAGATATAATGCTTGTTGTTTCGTCTGACTTCGTGTTCATAACGGTTTTCATAGTTCCAATGCTGACGCCGGCCCCTCACGGTAGTTTGACCGTGGTGCATAGTGATATTTTGGTAGGTGTTTACAAGACCACACCAATATAATGCAGCTTACTATACTATGCACCTTTGCCACCAAATATAATGTATATTTCCTTGATGATCCAGCTCCAACAGAGTCTAATTAATCTGTTGCTGTGAACATTTTTCATTAATTCCAATTAGCAACTTTTTTTACGTACCTAAGGAGTTGTGCGAATCAGGAAGGCACATTGTAAGTCGTAACAGGTGCTCATCTGCCAGATATCTACCGAACCATCTGTTGACGTAGATGTAAGCCAATTATTACCAAACCAGTCTTGAGCAGGATGAACCCGTCTGCTCCATTAAGAAACGGTATAAGAATGTTTGAACAAGTTGCGTCTTTATGGTTGATTGTTCGCCTTCAAAATGACGCTCCATCCTCTTATGGTGAGTTCATCAGAGATCCAGCCTTTAAAAAAGGCCACTGTACAGTCATGATAATCACCAGGCAATCACTCATGTCCAAGCGGCCTTGAATATCCCGATCTCTGTAATTCCTTGTAGGATATTTCACATACGAGAAAAGTAATAAACCTTACTAAGTGGACGAAAAAATCCTGGTTGGATCTTTTCCTTTAGCTAGATTCTAGAAAATCCAAGCCAACTTCTACAAACTCCGTAGATATTTGCTTAGCCTCTGACCCCATAGAACCAGCTAGACTACGTGAATGAGTGGTGGAAGGGTGCAGAAAGCCTTACAGCCTCTTCTATTTAGGTTTTCCAACGTTGATACCTTACACACGTCAGAAGAGGGTTACTACATGGATGGCTTGACGCATCTTTAGGTGAGAAATCACACTCTGGTTACGTTGTACTTCGACGACTCCTTTCTATGTGGTGCACTGATGTAGCTCTACAGGAATTGCTGAGTTGTTCTGCAATAAACGCTATTCAATATAGTATGAAATGCTTTTCCAAGATCGGTTAGAGCCGAAACTCGAAGTTACAACCGACA
>NW_008755721.1:0-1157 GCF_000715545.1 Opisthorchis viverrini | reverse complement strand
CGGAAATGGGTACTCTGAATACCATATACGAAAGCATGAGATGAATGTCCCTTCAGTTCACGTGGTAATGTTGGTTAGGTTTATTGGATTCATTGTGCAAGGAAGCCTTATTCTATTATCCCATCAGAATCGTCGCCTCTATTCCTGAATAGAGTGTTGGAAAAATCAAGCCGGTCCTTGCTTGTTTTTCTCCAATTCACTCCTGTCACCACCCATATTCTCACCAGCACATCACAGTGGTATACTCGTATCTGCCAGTAAAACTGTTAGAAGCCACGTGCACATATGACTTGGCCTACGCGCGAGAGACACATTGAGTTTATTATGAAGTCTCTGGCAAACAGATTTCTTGGACGCATACAATATTAACCCTCAACGATTGTTGGTATCAAGCTACAGACTATGGTAATAAACAATAATCATCGAATCACATGCAATGCGGAAATGGCTACTCTGAATACCATATACAAGATGCACAGGACTGGCCTGGCACTCTGTATTTTGATCATTCCTATGAAGAATAACCCTACGTTCATTTACGGTTCCACGAATGGTTACGCTGACTCTTACTGTAAAATAGTGATCATGGCACCATCAACTGCACAACGTTCCGCATGGAAAACTGGTCACTAACTGAATCAGAGTACTACGGCATGAACTAAAGATGCTCAGTGATCGGATGGTTATATCTGATGGATTGACTAGGAGGCCATTTGCCAGACAATAAGCCGCCACGAAGAAGCAAAATCTGTTTGAACCACACAAATGCACGGTGGCAGACCGACGAATGAAAGTCGAAGGTCTTGGAGTGCAAAATGGATGCCGTAGACGGTGCCTGTATTGGTACGGGGGAGCAAGCTATTTGACCGTGGAATCTCTGGTGCAAATATTACACTAAATCAACATATAGTTTGCTGGTGTTCTGGCTAGACGACTTCGAACAATAGGCGAACTGTTCATGCACATTTATTTAGGAAGATGGTATCCGTATCCTACATGACTTGCTTAACGTTGGCTTGCGGAAGTAGCCAATGACTGGCTCGAAATGTGCAAGCCAAATCCGGTAGGCAAAAAGATGCGCTAATGACGCGTGCGCCGTGATTAACGTCGTGCAAGAACATCTTACACTGGCACCAAGTCTGCGTGTTATTTTGTTC
>NW_008755720.1:0-1157 GCF_000715545.1 Opisthorchis viverrini | reverse complement strand
GCCAGTTGCAGTCCGGTCACTTTTCAGAACACCAACAACGTGCAACTCGGGACACTTGAAGAAAAATCAGAGGCTTGTCGCGTATGTTGACTAAGCAGGCCGTGTTTATATCGCTTTTTCCCAATGAATCACCCTGAGGTCTCGTAAATGTTTTTTCTACCCTTTCTGCATGTGGCGTTGAACGGCTGACTTCATTCGTTATGGTTAATGCGTTTCGCTTGCTTGAAATATTGCAACCGACACGTCCAAATGACAAGCAGTCAAAAATACAGCTGTATGTTTTCGGCTTACTCATACCAATGAGGAACCAGAAAATAGAAGTTAGCAGGCATTCACCCGAGTTCCTCACACTGATTGAAAGAGGAACATTACTGATGGATGCGTGCCAATCTCGCAACTACTGTTCATTTCTTTTTAGTCCAGGTTCATCCGCGTGAAACTGGGCTGTCAAGTTCTTCAAAATTGCTAAAGTTTCCTTGTTTGCAAAGTCATTTGATTCAGATATGTCCCAATTGTTGACGGCCGGTACGTTTTCGCGGGATGACCAAGAAATATCTAGGCAGAATTACATTTTTTGTGAGGATACATTACTCAACTTTGTGTGCTGGAACAGGGTTGGATAGTGAAAACATTATAAATTATTTTGCGGATTATTACGCGTTTTCTTCGAGTGGGTTTTGCGCTCAGCGATGACGAAAATTGCGTGCAGATGTAGAACATCCTAGATATATCAATTTGAACTGAAAATGTGCCGAGCGTGCAATTTGTTTTTTATCAAAGCAGGCCCTTCCAATATTGATGAGAGACCTTAGGGTCAAGTTATATGTCGATGATGAAGGTTAATCTACTTTAAAAACTAACGAGTACACAGGCAGAATAGTATGAGAATATACTTCACTCCCCTTCTTACGGCAGCATAGTTTGTCATCACGTCGGTTTCTTTGCAGCACGCTTTGAAGTACTTAGCAAATTAATTACTATCATTTCCACCCAGTGCAAAGTGAATTGTGTCGCAACGAAACGTGCAAATGTGGTGTACATGCTTTGTTGCCATATTTTTAACGCTTGGTGTCGGGAATGTAGCCGATGGAAAATTCGTACATAAAGAGGTAAAGTTATTACAGTACGATGCCGCCTGTGGGCTTCTAGGAGTGAGC
>NW_008755719.1:0-1157 GCF_000715545.1 Opisthorchis viverrini | reverse complement strand
TCCTCACACTACCAACAATCAGTCGTTCTTTCTCTAGATACTCTTAGATGTCGGTATCACTGTCGTATGGCCACTTAGGAAATGAATGGGGGAGAACGTGTGAGAGTCATGTAAACTCGAAAAAGCCTCAACAGTTGATTCCTTCTTTGAGTTCTTTCTACGAGGCAGGAGGAACGATGAACGTGGTTCGTGGTGAGCTTCGTTGTTCACCAGTTCTTCGGGCAATCTGAAGCGAGAGGCTTTACAAAGTTCTAAAGAAAGAGGAAAAATGTAGAACCAAAAGCCTGAAAAGAGCACACTCGATAAGCCTCCCAGACTAGAGCCACGAAGAAATATATTTAAACTCTCATTGAACACCTTCCATAGGATTTGCACGAGAATTAAACAATCATCGGTTGGGTTGTAGCATAAGGGACAAGGACTATGTTTGGTTTTTGCAGAATTCGATCATTAATGAGCATCCAACTGCGTAGTGACGACGTATCCTTGATTGCTGAGGAAACGTTCGCAAGTGAATTGCCGAGCTCTGTGAACAGGTCAACAGGCATCTGATCGACAACCAATAAGCGCACCCGAGTAATCAATGTCTGACACATTGTCAACCAATGATTTTTAGGATATGTTTGGACGGATTCTCATCTTGCGAGATAAACATATCTATGAATAGTTAGACGTGGCGAGACACTTACTGTGGTTTGTACTAATTATTCGTTGATTGATTTGATGTTTATCGTTTTATTCTTTTCTAGGCCCAGAAGGGTGGTGTGCTTCAAACTTATACGGCTCAACGTGTTACTCAGAAGCACTGGGAGAACTTTTGGTCAACCTTTGCTGTTCGGAAACAGGTGATTCAGTAGAAACTCCCTCGACACCCAAATCCGTCGATAGTATCCTGAAACAAATGAGTGGAAAGCTTATTCCTCGGTCACTGCGTCGGTTCATTTGGGCCACAGCGTTTATCTGTTCAGAATATAAGCGGTGCACTTCGAACGTGAATATCAGGGGTTGCAGGTACTGAATAACTAGCTAGTATATGCATCTGCCTCTTTCCTTAGATTTCTTCCACCTTTGTTCTCCATATCTGTTGTTTCTGATGAATTTTATCCATAGGTAGTTTCCCTTATTGTTCCCTAATTCTCAGGTCAGCGTACTTTTTT
>NW_008755718.1:0-1157 GCF_000715545.1 Opisthorchis viverrini | reverse complement strand
TAACGATCATCTGCATATTTATCAGCAATCAGTAGGCGCACACAAATGTCTCATAATAATCCACATGGGCGATGTTCTTGCGAAACCAATTTAGAGACGAGTCGCCAAAATATGCGGCTCGTGCCCAAATTCAGGATCCAGTTTTCTTGGAAACAATGATCGAGGAGGTCATGAAACACAACAGCAGGAAGAAGTAGTCGAAAGTGGCATTGATGCTACCAGCGACATAGATTAGCCTTGAAACCGCTGAAGTGCAAGCTGCACAACAGCACGAAGAAGTAGTCGAAAGTGGCATTGATGTTACCAACGACATAAATTAGCCTTGAAACCTCTGAAATGCAAGCTGATAGAACCTCATTTGATGCTGAAGTGAGTGCTCCAGAAATTTTGGACATTTCGGATTAGTTGGGTGAACATGCGGAACTCATAGTGATCGACATTCTTGCTGCGAAAACCTGGTTCCTCCATCGCAAATTTGGAGGAATCGGAGTCATGGGTGTGTTCACTCATAAAGTGTACTCGTCCAAAATCGGCTGTCCATTGTTAGCCTCACTGTTCAAATTGCATTCCACAGAGGTAAGTAATATGCAGAGAGGTCAGATTCCTAAAAGGAACCTCAGAAGCCTCGGAACCTACTGACGCCCTAAATCTCCACCGAACTGTTAATAGGAAAGCGGGCAAGCATCCAGGCCAGTCAATCTTTTAATCAATTCAACGAAAGCCAATCAATGTTCATGCACGCCAAAGAGGCACACCCGAAAGTGATCAGCGTTCATGCATTTCATATAGACACGATTGACCGAAAGTGATCAGCGTTCATGCATTTCATATAGGCACGATTGATGTTGATGGGTGTGCACTAACGCCTGTCAGAGAGCCTGGATCAACGTCAGAATGTCCCCTTTAAATTGCCTGGGACCGTTGTTATTTTTGGTCTCGCACTCGCATGCACCCACTCGCTTGTTCGGAACATAGCTGCTGTATTCCCACCTGAGAGTCGTTTTTCCGGTACTACGCACTGTAGCAGATACCAGAAAGGGGAGGATCAGTAGATATGGCAGTTGTGTTAACCAAATAGTTCGAGTGCGTTCCTTCTAGAAGGTGTTACCCAAAACTCAAGGACGGTGAGTTTGTGTTGAGCCTGCGCTTTCTGTAAA
>NW_008755717.1:575-1157 GCF_000715545.1 Opisthorchis viverrini | reverse complement strand
ACTTATTTCGGAAACTGTTGCCCGTCCGCCTTTCACGTGTCCACTATCACTGCTGATAGTCATTATATTTCTTTCTCTTCGCCCCTCTTCCCAAGCTTCAGTCCTCGACCGAAGTTGCCCAAACGCTTCTCAGAACTGTTATTCATTCAAACTGGCTGGTGCTCGGTCTACACTCTCACGGTCCTCTAACAAAAGGAAAATTATCCATGAGCCTACATCTGTATGACTCCCTGTGTCAATCTCCGTCTCACCACGGAACTGCGTATCCCTTCTCCGACCCTAGACGACCGTTACGGGGTTGTCCATAAACCGAAGCATGTCAGTGCGATGATGGCATGGCACTGTCATACCCAGTGAGATGGCACTCCCGCAACTATTCTCTCCAGAATATCGACGGCAACCCCTCGCCCGCTTATGGCTGTAGCCACAACTTCGAGCAGTTCCAATCCGGCCAAGTCTCTGGGATGAACTGTTCCGTACCAAATAAATTTTCGCTCAGATTTGGCTAGCCTGGCTTTCCTACTGCAATTTCGACTCGCCTGTTGCACAAGTTCAAATCCGTATACGAAGTTCAGGTCGCCC
>NW_008755717.1:0-244 GCF_000715545.1 Opisthorchis viverrini | reverse complement strand
CATCAGGAGTTCCCCACTGCTTTTGACATTGTCCTCTTTTTGTGCAATCCGTACCCCTACAAATCCCTCAGTCCTGCTCCATTCTGACTGTAAAACTATGATCATGCCAGACGGTATGCCACCCACAAGTTGGGAATAATTATTATTATTTTTATTAACGCAACTTGGGGACATACAATCATCTATACTATCGATCACTAGTGGAGTCATCCGAAGAAGCGTGCTAGACCCCATCCTCTTCTTG
>NW_008755716.1:0-1157 GCF_000715545.1 Opisthorchis viverrini | reverse complement strand
GGTGTGAGACGAGGGAGTGACAAAATCGTACTTCAGCCTAAGTTAACTTAAATTTCAAGACTCAACTTATCCTGTGATACACATTTCACAGTAGCCATTTAGAACAAGAAGGGCATCCTCTCAATGAGCCGAACCACCGTATTAAAACATCCAAATGTGTCACGGATTGGACATGTAATTCAGTGTTAGCTTTTTACTAAACGGAAGGACTTATACGCACATGTAAATAAATGGAGCAAAATATAGTCGTTCGATAAGTCTCCCAGAATTCAAAACTACCCAAGATGACTTTTCATATAGCTGAAAAGTTTTACGCCCATTGATTAGGATATACCAGTTCATCTCATTATGTACCTGCATATGGTTTTTCAAATACACGATTAGTATAAAACACTGAGTCCCCGTTTTCTCTTCGTTAAAAAAACAATACGGGATTCAGCCACCCTGGAATATTCGTTTGCCATGCACAAGTATGCAAGTCAAAGAAATGACTACAAAATGGGTCCCGTAGGCAGTACAACTGAAAGAGACGCGCAATGCTAAATTAGCCTACTAATTTGTACACCGATTCAGGCCAGATGTTTACCTAGTTGGCTCCAACCTTCGTTGTCCTTGCAGAGTTTGGTGACCCAAATTGTTGAAAGAGACCGGGACAGCCACTCTGTAATCACGCCCCCTATCCGCAGGTTTGAGTTCAAGCACATTCATTTTCCCTGGGAATCCTAATTCAGGAACGAGTCTAAGGGAATAAAATCAGTCCTGATGAGAAATTTGTAAGGACAAAATGAGAAATCGCCCGGCGAACCAAAGCCAAACCAACCATTTGCAAACAACACTTCAACTTTCACATGCGACTCACTCTTAAAATTCCCTAACCACCCAAAAAACCTAGTCCTGTTTTGAGGCGCGATAAACCGGCTTCATTTCTGAGTGCAAGGTCCAGCATACTGTCACAGTACCAGCTTCAAAGAAAAATTTGCATTTGCTTTTGGGTTGATTTGGTTGAAAGCATACGTGATACATGGATAGACCAAACGGACGAAGCATACCATGTCAGAATACAGGTCTGACGTGCATGTGACAGGCACCGTATCCACCATTGGCCTATTGCTTGTTTCTGAGTAGTGGTCTCTCTCGCTAACTACCTTCTAAAATTC
>NW_008755715.1:0-1157 GCF_000715545.1 Opisthorchis viverrini | reverse complement strand
CAATTCGCAATTTTCTGGTCAAGTGCCACGCTGGAGGCTTCTTGTTTTGCCCTCTCTCTTTTCGCATCTGCTCACAAACTTCAAACTACAACGATCCGATTTTGCTCTAGTTGGCGCCCAGTATTCACACCACGGAATTGAATTTTCGAATGCTACGGCGCGTGCGTCATGGAACAAATCAGACGGGAAAATGAGTTTAGAGTACCAGTCCAAGCATTTGAGCCCCAGTAAAGCATCCCGGGATCTCATGGGTGCTGGGAATATATTCCACCACACTTTTCCGCCAGATGTATGATTTCATCAGCGGGCAATGAAATTTGGTGAGCCGCATAAACGTGGAGGTAGATTAGGATGGTTTTTAGTTTGAGCACATATGTGACAAAATGTAGCCTGCTGGCGTAAAACGTTTTACTTCATTCCTAAAGGTTTTCTGGCTATTCATTCGTAAAGGTCTTCCATCTAAGAGTATTGTGAGGCTAATGGATACACATCAGCTCGAATCTTTTCTTAAAAGTAAAAAATTAGTAGTAACTGTGTTTCACTATCCATGCCGGTCTAGGGGAGGTCGCATCTACAACGGATAATTCCCAGAGTGAGTGACACCATACTCCCAGCACCCTCCCTTCTCATTGCAACAGTATGGCCATGCCTGGCAGTATGCCATCCACCAGTTGAGAATAAACATCATTATTGATTAGGTATCATGGAACCCTAGTCGCATTAGACGCATATGAACAGAGTCAGCTAGTTCCATACAGCCGTCTGCTATAGTCGATGATGTGGTCATCTTCGTCAATTATGCATGTTATAATTTCAAATATCTGCAAGCCTAACGTTATACCAAACTGGAAAATTTTATCCCGTACTAATGAATTCGGCTTCCTAAATAATAACTCGGAATGGCAATTATTGAGCTCAGTGAACAACCACTTCGCTAATCGACCACTTAACCAGACATGAATAGTGAAAATTATCTACCGGATTGGCATCCCCGCATATTTTGGCATCCGGAATGACACCGTATATCATAAAGTTCAATGAGTCATTTCGGCCACAGAAATGTTTTAAATTTCGTCCAGTGTAAGGGATTAATCTCTTCCGCATTCCAAGATATTATAATACGAATGCTGAATGTATACATTCAGCAAATTATCCAC
>NW_008755714.1:0-1157 GCF_000715545.1 Opisthorchis viverrini | reverse complement strand
CATTTGGACGAAACAATCCAAGTAAGTCCTATGTATGTTGCTAAATATGTACTCTCCACATATTGCATCCTCGACTTGGAAACACAATACAATGAACAAGGACGAGCGCGCTGTTTCCGGGATTTCGCTTTATGTATATTCAACCTCGGAAATGTTTGAACTGTTCCGAAGGTTCCCAGATTTCTCATTAAAAGATAGCACTTTTTCTACAAACCAACAGAAATATTTTTTGTACCAGCTACTTACTGTAGATGGTTGTCGCAAAAGTCTCCCTGTACCCATTGGTTTTCTATCCTGAGAACGACGTGAGAACCTTTCTGCTAACTTTTCTCGAATTTGTTGGTGGTGGTTCTCACGCCAAGTGTATCATGTCAGATGGTGCACTGACCATCTCTAACGCAATAAGTAGCGTTTTCCCGCTTGTTCATCATTTATTTCGTAGAGTTCATATCATACGTAACATTGTTAAGCGTTTCCCTCTTTCCAGTTCCCTTAGACGGGTTTTTACGATCATGCAAACAACAAACTTTTGGAGGTATTTAGCTCTCGTAGAACTTATTCGTGTACACGACCCCTCTTTTTCACGTACTTAAATTCTTTCATATTACCCAATGCTCCGAAATGGGTCAACTGCAGAATGCCGCACGCCGCAACCTATGGAATCCACGACACCAACATGGTCGAGGCCATGCACCGATGCCTGAAGATGGAACTGCTCAACGGACGAATCGGACTTTGGAAAGCCATAATAGTGTCACGGATGAGTGCAACGTACCTGATATGGAACCGTCAGAAAGCCATATCGGATGCGTCTCGTCGAGATTTCCGCATTATCGGGCATCCAGAACTGGACAGCCTATGCCATCGACTGATGCCGCACGCTATCTCCAAAATGGCATCCGACTTGTGCTCAACCCATCCTCTTACAGTTGTGAGCAGCAACGAGCAAACAACGATAATGAGGGATAGTCGACAAGAGACAGTCAACCACGCAACTCGAACATGCACATGCAAGAAATTTGTTGCGTTCGGAATCCCTTGTCGACATCTACACACTTTGCAATGGAACACAGCGTGGAAGCAACCGAACTGCCAGTCTGCTCGCGTTGGACTCGGGAAAACAACGGCGCAATCGCCGTTTCATTTGTTCCTTTGGA
>NW_008755713.1:0-1157 GCF_000715545.1 Opisthorchis viverrini | reverse complement strand
CATATGGAGGAATATGTGTCGGCTATTCACGGTGTCAGTAAGCAAAGTATGCAGATGTTGTGTGGTACTTATGTGCTTTCTGACCACCTCTACATTACGCAAACAGCACACACGAAATCGCAGCCAGAGTCCGTGCTGCCGAATTTTCAAGTTGATACGGTTCCCCTTCGTCTCTCTGAGCAGATTCCATCACGGAGGTGTCGAAAGGGCGAAATCAGCCATCATTTCCGCGGCGCCTGGATGTGGACCCCGGCAGTCCCCTCGTCGCCTCATTTGGGGTCGGCCGTAATATGCGTGGGAAATCACGAGAACAAGATCTTTTATTTCTGGGTTCTTATCCCGAATAATGACGTAGTTCGTGCTGATATTCCAGGGTAATTATTGTCGGATGGTGTCCACAACTAATATCGATCTCTCAGTGGACAACTACTAGTCCTGAATCATGCGTTTACCTGCACGCTTACACAACGTGATCATTGCCCACTGCTAGGCACATCGAGACGCGAGGAGAACTAACATTGCTGTTTCCAGTTACCATCTAAAATCCTTCCGTGCAGGACTGTGTCACTTCGTCTATGATGATTGACTACACATCGAATTCGTACTCGAACACGGGCGAAGCGTCCCTTACACACTCAGAAAACTTCTAGCCAATCCACGCGAGCTGTCATCAAGGTCAACCGCGCATTGTTCGAAATTAGTTTCGTTTACCTCGGCATCTCATATTGGACATCAACAGGATTCTGATAGGTTCATTTTGGACATGCGCATTTCACGCGGTTTTTTGAAGACAGAGCAATGGCTCTTGTGTTTTTAAGGTTTCTTTACTTTTAGAATAACCAGAATGCACTTTGGATGTGTGACTTTATTTGAACGTTTATTGGGAATGAAAAATTGTGGACCATTATTTTGGACAAAAATATGCCCACATGCCTGAGCGCAAAAACGAAAACCTACTTTGGATGAAAATAAATAATGTTTTCAAGTCAAAATCTTGCACAAATTTTGTACCAGATGGTTTCTGAGTCACTAACCTCCGGGTTGAACTCTAATCCAATAGGGGATGCGTTTATCCTTATCTGGCATCCAGGCAAGGAAATATCTTATCGTTCATGCCATCACCAAGAACGTTTTGAACAAGTTTACAAGTGCTACAT
>NW_008755712.1:0-1158 GCF_000715545.1 Opisthorchis viverrini | reverse complement strand
TTTTTTTTCATTTTGTTTGTAGAAGTCCACCTGTGACTCCACTAGATGAGTGCTGGGTTGCGTACAGGAAGCCTACTTTGGGGGAACGAGAAATGCGACCATCTCTTCACTCTGAACCGTTTTGCATCTACATTGATCAACTTCGATTCATGCCGGACTACTGTTCCGTTTATAAGGTGAATAAATTCGAACTGAATATGTGAATCAAGTGAATTAACCTGCAGCAAGCTCGTTGTACGCTTATTCGATTTATTTCTATTCTCCGTAAGACCCTGACGATTTAGGAAGCTTCAAAAATTGGGGGCTGATATATTACCACAAACGGATTTAAATTAAAACTATGAACTGACCACCTAATTAAGTTGAATTTCAACTTTCACTTCATACCAAATGCTATTTAGAGCGTGGAGGATATTCGTGAAACGTAGTTTCGACGTAAGTTGTTTTGTCTTTGAAATTTCATACTCACGTCAGCCTTTTTTTTAAGTTTTGCAGCTTAATTCAGATTAAAAAAGCACAACCAATCTTCAAATCCAATGCTACTTGAGTTTGTAAGTAGTGCGTTTGAATGATTACATGTATCACTGTAACGCAAACACATTCATTCTTGTTGAAATTAAATGTGTGCACTGGCAGAGGTGTTACCGAATGCACCTGCTTTGTGAGAATAAATTGGGATCTAGCTTACGAGAATACTGCTCAGGCGGAATGAGAGGAACTCTAGTCATCTATTTCTTTATCTAAGATAATGTGAAAACAGTAGAACGTTGGTTCAAATTAAAGTCTAGAGGATGCTGGCATTATCTTTACGTCTCAAACAAGGCAAGACTTTACGGTGCACAAAGCTCGATAGTTATATGGATGGAACCAATGTTCTTGGGACTTCAACATTCGTGTGGCCTTGCTTCCCTGTGGTCAGAACGATTTAGTTTAGTTTAAGCTACGGTCTGTGTGTTTGGTAGGCACCCGACACATTAGAAAACCGATTAAGAATTGTGTATGAATGAATGCAGCCCTTTCACAATGCGGGACTTGTCCACCCAGAAACTGTCGGATAATACTGTTCTACAAAACCGCACTTTTTTAGGACCGGTAACAAAATCGACTGAGAACCAAAATATTCTAACCGGTTCGACTGGAAACGCGGAGAATCGGCCG
>NW_008755711.1:0-1158 GCF_000715545.1 Opisthorchis viverrini | reverse complement strand
TTCAAACTTGTTGGTAACTATGAGGAGAGGGGATGCCACAATTGGCGGAATGGTGCATTCCAGTAACCACTTTATTACTAACGAACTGGAAACCGTTCGATAGCTATTAAATATTCCATGTTTTATGTGGTTCCCATTGGTTCACACGCATTGCCACCGGTTCTTTAAATACGAAACGAGTTTGCTGTGGCCACATTTCCGCTGGCAACAAGACTCACCACTCTTCAGCTGGATGATTTGCCTCGCCTGTGAAATCCATAAATTTCGTGCAACTACATATGTTCCTTAAGGTTTCACTTGCCCTTGAACGATGTTTTGCACACATTAGAGTAAATGTCGAAAATTTCAGCGTGCGTCGCCGTTTGGTGCCTCGTAGCCTCCGACAACAAAGGAAATGATTCGCTGCGTAAAATACACGCGTAAGTTTCTTCCTTGTCTTCTCGTTTGTTCGGGTCTTCCGGCTGAACAAAAAAGGAACATTTGTCCTCCGTTTGCTGTGTTAACTGTAATTCGTTTTCGATTGCTGCTTAAAATTAAACGAGGTGAAGAAATCAATGTCAGTTTCAATAAAGCTGCATCCCTGGTCTATGCTCTCTTTAAACGCTAGAGTGCAAACGGCATTGGAAAGGGACCTACGAAAGTTCAATCGAGCCGTTGTCTTGTGAGTGCACTTTCTCAATGCTAAAACCTCGGGAAGCATTTCACATCTATTTCAACCCTGCTGGTAACTATGTGGAAAGCGAACATCACAATTTGCACAACGGTGCATTCTAGCGACCACCTGATTACTGTTGGACACCAAACCGCTCGATGGCGATCAACTATTCCATGGTTTATGCGACTCACTTTAGGACAACACGCAGTTCCACCGGTTCTTTAAATACGACATGAATTTGCCGTGGCCACATTTCCACCGGCAACAAGATTCGGCACTTTTCGGCTGGAATGAACCAGTAATTCATAGCAAATTTTGTGCGTGTAAACTGAAGAACTTGGTATGACAAACGGGGAATACAGTTAGTTTCTTCTGGACCGGATTTGTCTATTGTAGCTGTGGTGTTCACTGTTGTTACTTGTGAATTTCGGTCTCACGTTTTCTTCGCACCAGACTGAGGATTTTCTCTAAAGGAAAGCCATGTTTCAGTGTTCTTTCGCCTC
>NW_008755710.1:0-1158 GCF_000715545.1 Opisthorchis viverrini | reverse complement strand
TATTTTACCCAGTCTGAGGCCTATCCAGTAAATTCATTCTTAATATTAATCCGTTCAACGAAGTATACCTACCACATACCTCTATTGGGTAGGATGTATAAATAAAGTACAGTGTGTGCTACTGAGTTTATCTCGGCTGTGTACATCCTGCAAGAATTATCCTTTCTACTGTAATACACTTATAGCTATGCAAACGCAAATTTAAGGAAACAGTTTCAGGTTAAAGGCAAGTGTAGCAATCGACCACAAATTGTTCTGGTTCAGAGTTGCGTTTCTATGTGATATGCCACAAATGGACGTCGGCACATATTAAACTAACGTCTAAATCGATGGTTTGTCGGGATCCCATATCGTAATCGAAGCTTTGAAGGTTGAACGCACTGTGGATTTTCGTGTTAATCGTGGATTTTTCAAGAGTGAATCAAGGGTTTGTGATGTACAAACCACCACGTTGTGTGGCTCAATATATCTTGAATATGCAATGCAAGGTAAAGGTCACCTCAACAGTTTCTCTCTATCCATCTTCAACTGGAGGCGTAACATTCAAGGAATCGACCAGCTGAATCCACTCAAGTGTTGTGGGACCAGGTGTATGTCATAAAAAAACGAATATGGAAAGTTTAGCATGGGCGCTCTCCAATATTGGACACAGACACTAAAGCCACCTTCTCTACGAGGGATTTATTTGCGGTCCAAAACTCATGTTAAGAAGGTAGAGGTGGCTTCACGGTTGGATACTAGTGTTTGAGGGCTTACCGAACAACAGACAGACCTTCCAACGGGGGCTGTTAGTGTGTTGAGGCTTTCCTTACCAACTGTTGTATTCGTGGGTAATTTCACCTTGCAGTTTGGCGGCATGCGGTACAGTGTTGAGTCTTCAATAAGCAACTAGTTGCAGCTGCTTCTCCGCTCAGTTGATTCTATTCCCAATAGGAGACATGCTGCTATGGGCATAACGGCCCCACCGACCATTCGACCTTTGTTGTAATCCATCCTTGCTCTTGTAGGTGATATGAGATGGTCGAATTTTATTTTCTCTTTCTACATCACGTCGAACTAAACAGTAGACTGTGCCCAAATATCTTCTCTTTCACCATTCGAAAACCCGTGAAACTGAAGCATTGCCGTCCTGGATATATCCGTCATTGAAAGCTGGAT
>NW_008755709.1:0-1158 GCF_000715545.1 Opisthorchis viverrini | reverse complement strand
GAGCAGAAGCAAGATTAGTGGTACAAACTGGTGGGGAAAAGTGGTTCTGTTATAGAAACCCCACCAACTGCGGGATTCGACAACAATTCTCTGCAGTTTCCGCCACTAGATGCAGCCTCACAAACATAACTAGTAAATACTCGAGCCATAAAACTCTGCGGCTTTTTCCGAAGTGGGTACAGGGTGCACCGCAGCAGGGGACAATATGGTCTGGCAGGTGATTCGGGGGTATTATAGATTATTCGGGCGTCCGGTCATTTAACGGCTTTTTTTTTCCTGATGGGAGATACGACTCTGGCCACAATATACATGATGTAACTGAAAATGATAGTTCCACCCTGTGAAACTATGGCTGTGCAAAAGAAATTTAGCTGCTGTTGCCGTCCACACTCTGCATGTCTTTTTTCGGGTAGCCATATTAATAAATCGTACTGATACTTTCTAGCCAATATCAAACATTTCATGCATTTAATCACTCTATTGTACTCAAAGCAAACTTAAATAATTGGTTTACTGGAACAGGATGTACGAGCAACATATGATAAAACTTGAAAATTGAACCAGGAAACGTAGGTTGGGCATCAAGAGCACCATTGAATATATTTCTGTACTTTACAGGCTGTAACAGCTTCTCTTACACGTTTGACGGCGCGTGAAGTCGCGGTCTGTCTACCGCACTAAAAGCAACTCAGATCGCCTGAAAAAAACGTTCGGTCTTGACGAGAAGTCGGTGAACGAGCCAACTGGGTTTGCTTCTCATGTTCTGTCTCTCACATCGTTTGCCTTCTGACTACAGTGTAAATGATGCTGAAGTGGAAGTAAGTCAAGGATTGGAACTTTCCCTGATCGCAGTCAAATGGTCACTTACAGAAAAACGAACATATCGATGATTGAGATAGGGGTCGATCAACGAATGCTTTGTTTTAGGTGATCAGTCGATTTGACCATGAGGTACGTGGTGAGGATAAACATTCCGCAACATAAAACAAATGACAGAAAAGCGAATGTGCACTCACCAGTTCTTCTGCAATATCCTTATGAATTTACAAACCATCGGGCTAATTTGTTCGCAGCTTTATTGACAAGTAGTATTAGTGAATCAAATAAATAAACCAAAATGTTTTCGAGCAAATGGATGGGGCAAAAAATTAAAGTGAA
>NW_008755708.1:0-1159 GCF_000715545.1 Opisthorchis viverrini | reverse complement strand
GCGCATCCAACAAACTGATACGAACAGATGCTAATGAATTCCGCTTTGAACTGACAAAATTTTGACCTTAAGGTGAAACCACGTTCTTCAAATCTACGCAAATTTTGGAGCACACATGGCGTTATGTTGACCGGTCTTTGGCTAATCATATTGGTACTATTTTAATGTCAGTAGTTGTTTTTTGCTGAAGGCCCGTTTGGACTGTCAAAGCTGTGGACGGTACATTCGGCATGATTTGTGGTCACTGGTATATTAACTAAAGCAGTTCTACCCCTTGTGAACACACATCATAACTAGGAATGGGCACAAATCATTTTGCTGCAATCCTTCAGCGAAATCAAAAGAATCTGTGTGGCCGCTCAGCTGGTTCTCAAGTAGTGGTTTCATTAATCGATTTAGAGTTCTCGCAATTGTACGCTGAGCTGGTATTGTAATTTACAGTTTGTAACTTTGATGTTCAATCATCATGGAGTTTTAGAAAGCCGTAAAAGCATAATGATCCATTACTCCTTATGCTTTACTAACTACTGCATTAGCCCGTGAGTTGACTTCGCTGAGCGCCACGTCTACCTCTTCTATGGGTGGTGTTGATCAAGACGCTAGGGAATTCTAACAATCAGCCTTCCTAACTGACACCAGACTGAGTTTAGAAGTTACAGATCCCGAAAAAGTAAGTCAGTGCACTTTGTCCTGATTTTGGGTCGCTAGAATTTGAACACCGAATTTAGCATTCACTCGCGTTCTTAATATCAAAACCAAGCAGTCTTGGCCTGGCTCACGTTATATTTCTGGCGCAAAACTGGGTTAGGACTCTTCAGTTCGTGTTACTGGAGAACATCTGATTCTGTAACGCTCTGAATGCGGCTTCGTTGAGCCCCTTACTATACATTGCAAAAAAGGCTAGTATCATTCTCGGTATTGCATCGTTTGGCTTCAGATGTGAATGTTTTGCGTCTGAGTTTGAGTCCCTTTCAAAGGGTTCATCGTTGTTAAAAAACTTTCTGAAATGGCCTTAGCATGGCTATCCCGCCTCGAATTTCCTAGGTAGCCGAAAATCACTAGGTGAGCTTAGGAGCCATGTAGAGGTTAGATCGATTTTTCTCCGTTTCAAGAATTTCAGTCTGATTTCTACCTAGTTTATGAAATCCGCAAAAAGACA
>NW_008755707.1:0-1159 GCF_000715545.1 Opisthorchis viverrini | reverse complement strand
TTTGTGTCGCAACTTGAAAGGCATTCAGAGGTTCATTGAGGATGCTGTGTAAGGATATATCCAAAGACAGCTTAATGAATGCGCTAAGTAAAATGGAAAACAAGTTCACCAGTTCAACAAGAATAACGGGATCACGTGATGCATTGCAGGTACCTGCAACGCGTAAAGTTACCAGATGACGTGGTAAACAGGCCGAAGAGACCAAGCATTGAAAATTAGCACCACCACGAACAGTAACCTCTTGTGGGTTTATTCCGATCAGTTTCGTATGATATTTTGTTAACAGACCCGTAGAGTTGACTAATTCTCATCAGTATGACTACGAAAAATCAGAGGTATGATTACACGCATCTCGCATAACTGGCAAAAGGTGCGATGAGGACAAACTTTGCACACGCAACCTGGGAAGGACAACATACCTGAAGTGCGTTTATCGGGTCGATTTCGGCAACCAAAACTCGCGCGCCGTAGGAACGCAGAGACTGGCAGCAGCCCTTCCCCACGTCCCCAAAGCCGGCCACAAAGGCAACCTTTCCCGCCAACATAACATCGGTAGCGCGTTTGATTCCATCAACGAGAGACTCGCGACAGCCGTATAGGTTATCGAATTTGCTCTGCTTCAATAAAATGAAAGAGCTGTGATTACCTTGGTCACCGAATCATTGACATTAATGGCAGGACATTTCAGTTCGTTTTTGCGAAACATTCTGTATAGGTTATGGATACCAGTAGTAGTCTCCTCGGATATGCCTTTGATACCCTCCAACAGCTCCGGATATTTATCATGCACCAAGTTCGTGAGGTCACCACCATCATCCAGAATGAGGTTCAAGGGTTTGCCATCGGGGAAGAACAAAGTCTAAGAAATAAACACGGACTAAAGGAATACCTGTTCTATGCACCAAACATACTCCTCATCGGTTTCTCCTTTCCAAGCATAAACTGCAACGCCAGCTTTCGCCATTGCGGCAGCGGCATTATCTTGCGTACTGAAGATATTGGACGAAGACCACTGAACTGATGCTCCAAGTTCCAAAAGCGTTTCAATAAGTACGGCAGTTTGCACTGTCATGTGTAGGCACCCAGCGATCCGTGCTCCTTTCAACGGTTTGCTCGAACCATACTTTTTGCGCAGCAACATCAGTCCCGGCATTTCATT
>NW_008755706.1:0-1159 GCF_000715545.1 Opisthorchis viverrini | reverse complement strand
CCAACTCACTACAGGCCTCTTCTTTAAAGATATGCACTGTTACTGGCGCTCTCCACTGGAACAGAACAGACTCCTTTTTTCAAGGACAAGCAAACAGAGCAGACAAGCACTGATTGAGGACTTCACCCCCATTTTGAACAACGCTGGTGGGAGAGCATCCAAAACAAGAGCTCGGTGGCACTTGAGAGAACATATGCAGTCGTGAAACTCCGAGGCCATAGGTGGTTCCAGGTTCACCTTCTAGGATTCTACGTCACATGTGGGGTTCAGATGAGTGGCAGCTGGTGGCCACGACCAATGTCGTTCAAAGTATTAGGTCCAATGGTCAAGGTGTTCTTTATTCGAGATGGCCGTTCCATTCTGATTATCGATGGTTTCGTTCATGGGTTGTCTTCGGGAACAATTGAAGGAATCAACCGAAATAATATTCGGGATTTGGTGGCTTTCTGGACTGTTCCATTTCCTTGGCTTTCTATGTCCACCACACCTCACAGTCGGCTTGCACGCTCAGCTTTCCTTGACTTCTGATAATTTGTTGCACCAATTTATTTTCTGGGTCGGTTGGGATATTTCGCCGAGATTTAAGCAGTTCCAGCTTTTGGTCTGATATTCGGGGTTTGAATAAGCCTGGTGCTATGCCACAGGCAAAATTTTCAGCACTATGCAAAGAAGTGGCAATCTCGTCCCAGTATGAGTTCACATCTGATGGTGGAGCATTTGGAAGGGATTCTAGAAGACGACTCTGGTAGCCTTGCCTAACATTCGGATCTGCTAGTCTTTCCGCTGCCAGGCGATTTGTCCGCACCTTACGTGAACCCGGAAAACGTGAGGAGCAGCCACCTCGCACGAGCGTGTGGTCGAAACCCACAAATTTGTTCCAAAACGACCGGCAGCCAGTTATTGATCCACGCTATCGATAGTTGGTGACAATGTGATCGATTTGAGTTTGTGACCGGCCTGCCATTGGAGGGCACCATGTGACCAGATGAATACGGATATTTCAGAAGTTCGTACCGCATAAAACAGGCTGAGATTAGCACACAGCTGAAGCAATCGTTCCACATTGTCCGTACGTGCCGAGTCCAATCCATGCCGACCTCCCAACTGAGTCTCCAAAAGGCTAAGACTGATCACTTGTGCATTCAAATCTCCGGCAACC
>NW_008755705.1:0-1160 GCF_000715545.1 Opisthorchis viverrini | reverse complement strand
GGAGAGTTTTCAGCAACCTCATAAATAATAAATAATGGATGTTTTGTTACGTCTGGACACTGACTTATTGGGATATCTCGAGTATCGTATCAATCGGAACATGAGGCAGTCTGATGAATCACATTCATTTAAAGCGGTCTGTCATAAACGAGATATTCAATTGGATTCAGTTGAGCCTCGTTTGCAAACGAGAGTATTTGTTGTTTATCCGGTTTTCCAGGTACAGCCGATGAAGTTTGGATGTGATAAGCTTTACGTTAGTCGATCAAATGTTTCAAGTGAGGGGAGGTGGCTTGAATCCACAGAGTACGTTGAACTAAATTCTGTATGGATGAACTGCTTGCTAATAGCTATCTTGTTTCAACAGTGCTCCTTTTCAGTTGTCAAGTCAATGGCGATAAATCCTGAACAGGACAACAGACATTCGCAGACATTCCTGTGAATACACCAGGCATGCGTTGCGGTCAGATTGAGTGTGCTCTGAGGCAAAGCTGGACAGCGCTGACCCAGAGCAGAGGGAGGTAAGGACATTAATAATGCGGCTGTCGCAAAGGCACATACAATGGAGGATAAGTTACTGACAGCGTTGCCTTTAGAATGTTTGGGCTAGTGATCTACGCAATGGCATTTGTGCGCATTGTCGTCAAGCTAAGTTCGTTAAGTAGTCTGGTTGACTGTTGAAACCACACCATCATTTGTGATTAGAAGAATCCGGTGACTCAAAATTATATAATTTCAGCCTTACTCGAGTGAACTTCGGTCATCTGAAAATCCTTCTACAGTATCAAAACGCCGAAACCATTTTTTATCGGCTTTTGAATTTTGAACATCTGTGGTCTTTCGGCTTCCCAGGTTAACCGTGTGAGACTCTTTGGTTTGTTCAGAAAATCTGGTTTCTCTAGACGTTCCGGATTGCACTGGAAACCGATTATCGGTTGACTTGCAAAAACAACCGAAACCTAGATTGCGAAATTAATGAAGTTGAAGACCTACAGGACGTTTTTGTGCAGAAAGAATCGTTCACCTTTTTGACGGATAGCTACCATCCAACGAGGGGAGTCACCGGGACTGGAAAAATGCCAGTTGCTTAAGCCTAGACAGGAGCAGTGGAGTAGCTGAGGTACGGACCTTTTGTCACTTGAGCTGGCAGCTTAGCTAGT
>NW_008755704.1:0-1160 GCF_000715545.1 Opisthorchis viverrini | reverse complement strand
ACATTCCAATTCCCTATCAAACCACTAGGTTGCAAAATCATCTACAGACACTTCTTGGGAGACGCTGCCAATTATTTCATGAGGATATTTTACTGTGCCACAATGACAGATACACACATCAGGTACTCATATGTACTCACGATTATGAATGCATCTGTCTATGAGTACAGTAGCTAACAGAGATTGATCCGACAAACTAAAGCAGATGACAGATATAGGAATAGGCCACCGGAAACAAGTATTGGACAGGTGGAAGAGCGCTGGTTTTTAATAGAGGAAGTAACTAAGGCAGCAGCAGCGGATACATCATGTGAACCCCAGAATTCGTAAATCTGCTTCCTAGTCATATTACATCCTTCATCAAATCACTTTTCGTCATTATCAGTCTCGAAATTGGGTTGATTCAAGGGAGTTATTTCAAGGTTTTCGAGGCTGTCCTCGCTCCACACATGATACGAACGTTCTGAGCCGACCTAATAGATACATAGATAAAATTTTGGTACCGACCTAGATGGTTCAGGATATCTAACTGTAATTATTTTAGCCACTAAACTTTTCTCAAGGTCACCTGTACTTGGGAAAGCCGTATTCCTAGGAAGGTACACTTTATCTAGGGAAACATAAAACCACCAATTTCTTGCAACATGAATATACTTCCAGTGACAGGCAATATCACAGTCCAGTTGTAGATTTACTTGCGTTGTGAGTTGGAAGGCAATCGTGAAGAAATGCGCAGAGCGGCGAATTTACGTGGTAATAAACAGCAGTCATGTGTACTGTAAGTTACATGCGAACTGTCACTGGCAAAGTGGCTAAACTGATATCAGCGTAGACACACGAATCACTCAGGAAAACGAGATGATTCACGGTTAATTATAGCGACATATCTGGATTGACAATTGATCAAGGCAAGTTCAGAATCTATGTCAATCTTAATCTGAACATAGAGGTCGAATTCCAAAAGTCCCAGAAATAAATAACATTTTTAGATCTCAGGGATCGTGATGAATTCCGGGACAAGACGTTATCTTTTTCGCTGGGCTAATCCCTCTCTACCAAGCGTGTTGAGGTGAGGTTTGAGCCAGGACTCATTGTTCCATGCACTACCCACTGAACTGAGGTGCTCTCATATATTCCCTTTGACAAACTTCCCGTATAAA
>NW_008755703.1:0-1160 GCF_000715545.1 Opisthorchis viverrini | reverse complement strand
CAACCAATCCGGAATTGGTAAATAGACTAAAGGATGCAGTACACTGACCTTCCAAGAATCTGGCTTCGCCGGTTGTGTAGTGTCGGCAAGTGGCTTCTTCTGTAGTTCTTGGTTGCGCATATCTACCACAGGCTGCTCTTTTTGCTCGCGTTGTAACTTGCGAGACTGGAGAGAAAAATTATGGATAGGATCAACTATATACACTGAGTGACTTACGCGAAGAGTTGTGCGCAACTGCTCCTTAATTTTCAAGTCACAAGCTTGAAATGCTAGTGTGAATTCCTCCGTGATTTTCGAGATTTCATCGAAAGTCAGGTTGGGTGAGAAGATGTGGTACCACTCTCCGTTTGGTGACTGGATATCCGAGGAATTCCATTTGGCGGCGATGTATAAACTGGCCGCCGCAATAGCCTCCGCGGAATGTCGAAGTATTAATGTGGTCAGGTGAAGTATGTTGGTACAAATGTAATAGCTTGTGTGAGAGATTTCCTTGGGGAATTTGTTTGCACGTATTGCATTTATTAGCAACACATGGGGCTGTTTAACCTCCAGTGTTTGAAACCCAATCACCATAAGGATGGTGGCCTCAAGTGCGTGGATATTCTGCACTAGCCGCTTGAATGTGTCTGAGGCTTCGTTGGGTACAGGGCGCTTCAATATCTCATAAGTGGCCTTGATAAGAAATGCTAGTTTCCGGGAGAAGTCCTCGGTTTTGCAAGCACAGTAGAAAGCAGCAATCGCGACCAAAATCGGCTTGATGGTTTCCGGGGAAAACACCTCGTAAAAATGATGCATGTAATAAATGCCAGCATTGATCACCACCTGAGTACTGAAACGAGTTGGGACAGAGAAAACAAATTAGAGGAAGCACAAATTTATGGAACGGATACAATACAGAAGGCAAAAACAAATCGAGAAAGCTTTCAGGAAATAGTTGACCGTTCTTAACTCTTTAATTTCGAAATACAGCGGACTGTAAGGATGATGGGAAGCTGGAATGTAGCAAAACGAATCTAGACAAGTCGACCGGGTGAAACCGACTTGATTCATCCAAGTCAGTCATGAAATCCTATAGTGTTGTGCAGTTAACTTATACGTTACCCACAGGCTAACTACCTTATCTATACTGCCTGATCCCGTCACGAAGAGACTGGACCTTA
>NW_008755702.1:0-1160 GCF_000715545.1 Opisthorchis viverrini | reverse complement strand
CATGACACCTCATAATATCGGTTCCTGCCGCTGATCTCAGGAGAGGGGCAATTAATGAGGATAGATGAACTTTTCACCTATCATTAGTAACTGCTTTAACAAGACTCAGGCATGCAAGTACGCCAGGCACCGTATTCGAGGTTGATTACTTTGTTCCGGCCCATCCTGATAAACTGTTACAAGCCAGCAACCAGCGTTTGTTCCCGTAGGGCGCTGCGCATAAACGAAGAAATCGCCCTCCACAGAGTGACAATTTTGGTCATTATGGACATGGGTCCATCTTCTGAATGAGACCGTAAAACACGATGCTCAATCCAGATGGCAAACTTGATCTCTTATCAGTTATCAAGGTCTCACATTTTGATGTGATATTCCTTCTAGGCCATATATAGGGTGAATTAAATAGCCGACGGATTTATGTTGAACGGATCATTATCAGTGGCCGGAACTGTAGTTTGC
The DNA here is from genome assembly GCF_000715545.1 of Opisthorchis viverrini. Lineage (NCBI taxonomy): Eukaryota > Metazoa > Platyhelminthes > Trematoda > Opisthorchiida > Opisthorchiidae > Opisthorchis > Opisthorchis viverrini. Next base: position 701 of record NW_008755702.1, on the reverse strand, counting down.
CAGAAAGTTCGACCTTCACTTCATATACAGAGCGTCTGCCATATATACACGACGTTTATTCATCTGATTATAAATGAATTGCAAGAGCCTTCGCCGATCACCCCTACCTTTTTGGACTTAGTATTTTTGAGAGGGTTAGGCCAACTCAAACTTTATTATAGCCAGTCATTCAGTTGAAATCGGGCCAATATCCACCTCGTGCACGTAATTCGTGTTTTAACCTTGGTTGCCTAACATATGCCTTACGAAATTCTAAAAAGAGGAGACGAATGCTTCCGAGGTGGATTTAGGTAGAACGGATTATCAAATTCTTTTGGATTGTTCTGTTTAACGAGTTCTAAAATATCGTAAGAGACAGCTGGAATATTTACTTGTCTATCCGCAACGCTGCGAAGGAAATATTACCTTTCAACAAAGATTACTCGCTTACAAGGGTCACTCATTTTTGGCTCCTTAGAGCGAGCTTCTCTACTGACTTGTTTTCGAAGACCATCATCCGATTTGACAAACAAAAGGTAAACCGCGCGAATTATTGAATATCGGAACAGGACTCAGTTGCTCTAGTTGTGATCACCCTCGTTGAGTGTACTGAAACATCGGATCATATTCGAATTCCAAGTCTTTTTCCTCAAATTAACTCTCTACTTCTATCTTTATGACCGCTTAGCCTGCCTCATAGACCCTGTGTGAATACTTGATCA
>NW_008755701.1:0-1161 GCF_000715545.1 Opisthorchis viverrini | reverse complement strand
GATGAAGTACAGCGAGTGTTATCGTTATCTTTCCCGGTGAAAAGCGAAGTTGGAGTTAGGTTCAGGGTTATTTGCGAAAAGGGTAATGAAATTAAATCCTCATGGGAAAATGATAGCTAAGTTACATTTGATAAAACCTAATTAGCACGATAAAGATAACAGTCGAACAAAAGAAGGAGCTTATGTTTTGACTAAAGAGATGCTGTATAGTGATACAGTGACATAATCATATAACAAACGCTAAATATATGACAAAATACATCCTAGTCCGTGTACAAATTTTCATGTGAATATATAAGCGCAAATTTCGGAGGTGCTGCCTGAATATTAGCTTTCGAAACGTTTCGGTGAAATAAAATTATCTAATTTTTTACTAAATTCAAGCTGCCGAAAATGATATTGTTATCAATGCCGTCACTTAGAACAAGGCATTATTGTGTTTTTTGGCGTGACATATAACTTACAAAAATTCTTAGTTTTGGCGATTTGCGTATTAGGATGTTTCATTCCATGTCCAATGGTGCGATTCAAACGACTAAATGAAGCCTTCTTATATTAGTGCTCGGGGAACAGTTTGCTGAAAAGCGGTACTGGATGACGCTTGGTCGGTGCCACGTTCGATAAATCGTATGTTTTGTTTAACACACATTCATTTCACAAAAAATAAAAGCTTGAACGTGGTCAAATCGCCATTTAATGCACATGTGATCGGTGATCTTTGGAGAACACACATTAACGTATTCCAAAACGTTTTATGTTTAAATTTTAAGACAGATTCTGTATCTATTTCAAATTAAGTACAAACAATTAGGTTGTATTGAAAAGTAGCAAAGCAAATGTAACATACGGCGTTGCATCATTGCAAAAACTAACAAGGCAAAAAAGTTTAAAAACTATGTAAAAAATTTCATAAGAAACAAGGGTCTAATTTTTGATCGAGATATAAATGGAGTTGGATCGCATTAGTCTTACACACACATGGAATGCTCATTATATTCAAAGTCTACCAGGGTAGAAAAATATTGAAGAATATATAAAAATAACAGGAATTTCATTGTCTATTTTAGCAACTTAAAGCAAATTCAGACCTGTGCAACTCCCTAGTTTACATGAAAATTTTCCAGGGATACAGCCGAATTTGCGCAAAGAATACTGATGCTG
>NW_008755700.1:0-1161 GCF_000715545.1 Opisthorchis viverrini | reverse complement strand
AATCTGCCCAAAATCCCTGCATGCGATAAGGAGAATGACCTTGAACCGGTATGGCATCACTCTCCTTGGAACCGAGTCGCAATAAACCTGTGGATTCGCAATGCATTGCGCTTGGAACTGACAAGATACCACGCTCTAACAAGCGACTTACTCCGACTCTGGCAATCTGTTTGTTGTTCCTAAATGCTGGGTTTTTGCACCCAGGATGAAAGTGTCAAAATTCACTGCCGATTCCCCCATCCATCATCGAGGCTTGCTCTAATGAGCGACTGAACAAAGTGATTGGGCCCCTTCTGACTGTATGGCCTTCCAAAAATCCATAAACCAAGCGTTCCAGTGCAACAGATAGTAAACGGAATATGTTCTCCACCGCATGAGCTTCTTGGCCGTTGTTTTTAGGCCCCTCACTGGATAATCTGGTGCTTACATTAGGAATTCGCATGACTCCACCAACCAAGTAGCGGCTGTCACTATTGAACTGGACGACATTTTTGTTAGTTCCGATGTGAACGCGTTATGTTCAAATGTTGCAAGAGTGGACTCTTCAGCAACAATCAAGTAACAGTTATTGGCATACACCATCCTTTCATAGTGGACACAGCTTACGGTAGATGAAAAAGTGGATGGTATAAAAGCACTTCTGAATCTCACCTACTTCGTTTTTGGCTCGGTGTTTAGGAATGAAATCTTCAATTCTCCCGGTTTGGGCAACTATATTTTCGGAAAAAACTGAACACAGAACTTTAGCCGGATTCTCGTACCCACCTAAGATATTCTGGCCGTGTGTAGATGACACTCTCGTCATGATGAAATGAGAGAAGATTAGTGAGCTTTACAACTGTCCGAATAAACTGCGTCCACGGATCCAATTTAGAATGGTGTAGTGAAGTTGGGTTGCATTGGCATTTTTAAAAAAGGTCGTGGGAACCAAAGACCACAGTGTACGAGAAGCCACCCTACATTGGGGCGGATTTAAGCTACTCGTCTGAACAGCCGAAATCGATGTTCGCTAGCATTTCCTCATTAACGTTTAAGCGTGTAAGGGCCTTGTGCACGGAAGAGGTTGATCGGACAGTGATCAAAACTGAAGGAAAGAACAAACTTTTGGGCAATGTATATTTAGCTCGCTTGGTTAGGCGTCGATTGCGAAGGGTGTTGGTA
>NW_008755699.1:0-1161 GCF_000715545.1 Opisthorchis viverrini | reverse complement strand
ATTTGTACTTGTCAATTACATGAAGTACACCGAGAAAACCATTGCAGTGGCAGTGAGGCCGGAAAAGACACATGAAATCAAAATTAATGCTTCTGCGATTGCGCCCACTAGTTTCACACATCGAGCTGCTTGGGCTTGAAGCATCTGTATTTTCAGTTCACCTGGATCCTCCCAACGTCCTTGTCTGGCCAAAGCAAGTGTTTCATCCGGACAGGGCATTGTGGGGCACATTTCCATCTGTAGGTGACCCTCACCACCTCTGCAAGCCTCTCCCAGGCAATCACGTGTTCTCACACGGCGCTGATATTCGGAAACACCACAGCTTGGGCTACATTCAGACCATGGAGACCACTGAGCCCATTTCCCTCTAATCAGTTCACATTGATCACCGTAGGCCTCATCTGGACAATTGCAGTAGGTTTCCTATGGGGAGAAGACGTTAGTTAGAAGATGGAAGTGATGACTGGAGTTATCGAGAAAAGGTAAACAAAACATCATGGATTTGTAGTGCAAAGCACCGTGGATGAATTGATCGGAATCTTGTATCGAGTGGTCAGTGCAAACCACAATGGTGGGTCTACGTCAGGTCTTGAAAATGGGTACCATTTAGACGGAGCATCATACACGAGTACTATACCATAGGTCATCACCACGCCAAAAGCCAACTTACGAGGAAAACGACAATGGCCTCATTATGGAAAGTGGCGACACTCAAGGACTGTTCGAGCACACCTTACTGAGTATACTTAATATATGAACAGGCCGTAATTCCACACAGGTTGAATGAAAGTGGGAAGTGGTCTATGCGTAACGCGAACATAAATTTACGGTTATTCCATACTGAAAGCAAGCTGAATAGCACTGATCAAAGTATCAAAAGAAACTCATTGTAATGGATGATGATACGGTGGTTGCAGACTTAACGATCGACAACATGCTTCGTGGTACACTTTTGCATTACTTTAGTAAGCTGTAGCAACCATTCCCTTCGAACGAATAAAAGGCACCTTGCGTATCGTGCTCAGAAAACTTGCATACGGAGAGTCCAAGATCTGATACACTCAGTGAGGCAGAACCAGAAGGTAAAAGCATGAGGAATTTTCGTTGAGTGCTTGACCGATATGGTCACAAGTTGCCAGGGTCATAAGTTGTGGAGCGAAC
>NW_008755698.1:0-1162 GCF_000715545.1 Opisthorchis viverrini | reverse complement strand
AAGCATCAGCATTGCGCATCTCACGAAACACTGAGGCGGCTTTTCTCTGACTTTCCATTTTGAGCTCAGGATACGCATTCCCACAAGTTTGTCTTTACAACCAGACTGCACCCTTGTGGGAGGCAATCTAAACGGTTTTTATTGCCACCATTTTAGTCAGTAACGGAAAATATTCTCAAGTTACAGCTACACTTTTACAAAGCCTTTATATATTTTACGTAATTTCAAATAAGTTGCCACAAACCATGTTACTTTGTTCATATTTCTTTGGAACACTTGTTACACCCTCGAGTTACCTACTGACGCTTCGCATTTGATTAATTTTTGCGAATACATCTGCAGCAGCTATCACGATAGATGACGTGAAGGGTAAGTGACCGTATGTGTAATCAGAATATTGAGATAACGTAACAACAATTATAAGACAGTTAAAATAAAAACTGGTGAGTCGTAGTTTTCCTACGTGTTTTTGGCGCCTCTTTATGTGGCTTTTAAGTGCAAGGAACAAACACGTGACGTGCACAAATCACGTTGTAACAAACCAGGCCAGTGATGAGCTACTGAAAAATCTACTGACCGTATCGTAATATTTTTGACAGAGTGCAAGCATGGTATCGGAGTTATTTGACGTTCTAAACCAAAAATACTTGGGGTTGTTCGTAAGATCATCTTTTTAACCGTGCCTTCACAGAATGAACCAGAAGTGTGGTCAATATTACTTTCAAATCTGCTGGTTTACCGAAGCCGTTGGCATGAACCTACATGCAAAGCATCGTTGTGTTTGATGTTAACTGCAGTTTTAGTCGTTGGGAACGATTATTGGAAGTTACAGAAGAACACTGCAGACCAGGTACTTTATACTTTCTTACTAGGAGAAAACACCATTTACTGAAACGCCAACACAAGCTTCACTGTGGTGTTAAAAAGAAGCAAAATATTGCGGGGAGGTTTCACTTTCAAACTCCTGTTTATTAGAGCTTTAGCCGGTAAACCTTAAGCGCTATTTGGAGACAAACTCATGAGTATGGTTCAGCAATTTTGTGATGAAATAACACGTAGTTTGTAGACAGCAAATGAAACGAATAGAAAGTTTTTGGGTTTTTATCTACGCTGGTTTATCTTCTCTTCCCAAAAAAATACTAGATCTGTACAAAAGTGAGTT
>NW_008755697.1:0-1162 GCF_000715545.1 Opisthorchis viverrini | reverse complement strand
GCAATAAATCCATCGATTGTTTACCAGACCTCTATGAAACAGTATTGGCTTTTATCCACTCATCTAATAGAGATTCCCTCCATCCCACCAAGAAGATGTATTTGGCAACCTATAAATGTGCTTTGCACTGAGCACAGTACATGTGCAACAAGCACACGTTCCGGATATCTCACTTTACCGAAAAGTGTTTAAACAGTCAGTTGAGAACTGCGTTTGTGCTCAGGTCTCGGCTTAAAGAAAAAACCAACGCCAGTCAGAAACTTGTCTGAAAATTTGTTCCATTCACAAATTCTTTAAAGTCGTAGCTGATTTTGTCACAAATAGGTAGGTAATGAAAAATATTCACAGAAGAAAACTACCTTTTGCGCAAGGCTGGAGCCGCGTTTGCTAATTTGAGACACCTATGGCATCAGAATGGTTTATCCCTGAATCTGAAGGGACGTGTGTATCAAGCTACAGTGCGGGCTGTCTTATTGTATGGCTGGGAGACTTGGTCTTTTCGAGCAGCAGAACTGAGATGTCTTCAGGTGTTCAACCGTCGTTGTCTCAGCACCATAACTCGTGTGGGTTGATGTAGGCGAATCCGTAACGAGGTAGCTAGAAAGTGCATTTTCGGTTGTGCAACGGGTAATTTCATTAAAGAATGTGTCCAGGATCAAAAGCTGCGTTGGTTGGGACATGTTGCGTATGCCAAACCCTCGTTTGCCGTAAAGAGTGCTGTATTTCATGCCCAATTCAGAGTAGCGTAAACAGAGTGGTGGCCACTCTTGCCTTGGCAGAGGAGTATGAACGAGATCACGAGACGCTTGGGTGCTGTCGGTGCTACTCTCCTTCCAGTATGGGGACCGCGTGATCCTTACTGTGCCTGGTTGAAGACACTACAAGATATGATTGCCAACCGATGTCAGTGGCATTCTTGCTGTCAGTTTCTACCCAGATCACCTGAGTGAATGTCTGGAGGTGTAGGCACCTCAGAATGATTGTGGTAAGCTAGCATTAAGTTCCTCCCCCGTCCACCTTAACTCTTTTCTTTACAATAAGGCTTTCAAATAAGTCATGATTGTACGGTAGTGAAGCATCGGTGTGAAAACTCATGTCATGCTGTCCATGTAGGTGATGAACTTTTGCGCAAACACTGATTTTGAATAACAGGAATCAGTTC
>NW_008755696.1:0-1162 GCF_000715545.1 Opisthorchis viverrini | reverse complement strand
TAGGTGAGGAGGTAAGATTTTATCCTGTCACGGAAGTTATTGGTATCCATGCTTTAGACTCAAGTTTTGTACACAGGAACGTTTTGTAGTGGCGTTGGGACCCACGAGATCGCACGATCACTTACCAGCCTCAGTTGACTCGTCAAATTAGTTAGAACCACTTCTAAATACAGATCTTGGTAGGCCTTCAGCCTATTAGAGAGAATGACACTCACTTCCTGGTTTGTGCCGCATGGAAAACACCGGTTTCCCCGGTAGATCACAAATCGACATAAGTAGAGCATAACCCGGCCGGTACATCGTCAACTGTCCGCTTGCTGACTGTCCCATTACGTTTGTTGTTGCAGGCCTGTACAAGCTAGGATAAATTGACGGCCAAAGATTCGAAGTCACCTTGAGTGTCTTGCCCACAATGGCCAGGAACCCCAACCAGGTAATAACACACGCCGTAATGAAGCCAGGCACACGCGCTTCTCCTGGAACACCAGGTAGTACGAACTGGCAAATTCATTTCACTTGGTGATCAGAGTGGATGCAACTTTCGGAATAAGTGAAGCGGATAACGATCTCCACTATCCGTCCGTGGTTAGAAGGAGGCGTATCCAGAGGGTGTGTAGTGCAGAATGACTCTATAGCTAAGTACACATCAGTGGATGAAACGATTCTGGTCAACTTTCCAGGGGATGCGTAAGTTTCTTCAGCTTTTTCGAGAATATTCATGAAGTGCACAGTCTTACCAAGATCAGACGCTTGAGTTCAAACGATCCACCATAGCCATACTGTATTCAACCTGGCCAAGTTATCACAATCAGTAAGCATCCAGTATATCGATTTGATATCTCTCGATTATTACATCTGGGCCATACCATATGAGCACAACATCCAATTAAAATCGGACTGGAAAGTCAGTGGAATGGTACGGTGCTCATGTTGTCCCGCCTCATAATGATCGATACAGACCTTGACGAAAGAAGTCACATAAATCTCTGTCCACACTCACCTCAGGCCCGTAAGATTAGGTCATAACATTGTCCTTCGATAATCAAAGTACAGAATATGAAGGGGGGAAATAAGGTCAAAAGTTACAATAGCTCGGCTGTAACACCATTTTGATATGTAGCCTCTATGCCAACCGAAGGAAGCTCGAAGGCTGAGATACTGC
>NW_008755695.1:0-1162 GCF_000715545.1 Opisthorchis viverrini | reverse complement strand
CCGCCGCCTTGCGGTTAGGCTAAGCCGCGAAACTTCTATAACGGAAAGTGCAATTCACAATGTAAATACAAAGTAAACAATGAGGCAATTATGGCCACTCTGCTACGGACGATTACAACGGGGTCTTAACCACCCAACACAGCTGATGACACGCGTTTAGTTTACTGCTATTTCCTGAATCTTCAGGCTGCTAAGAGTATCACTGCATACCGTTTGCTGTCGACCAAACTCAACATGACGAATAACCGTACGTCTTTGGATAGGGGTCCAATGTGAGTTAACTTATTTGTAATGCACTACTCATAAGATTACTGAAAGTTCGTCGACAGACCATCGTCGGTTTCGCCCTTCTTGGGGTTCATCAGGTAGGCGCAGTCTCCGAGTTTCCGTCAACCTTATGTTCCACCTGAAACCAAATTGCGCAAACTTAGCGAAATGCACTCATTTGAAAGCTAATTTCGTCATCATCATTATCATCATCAACGACAGCATGACAATCACCTGGTTTCTGAGAAGATCTTCGGACTCATGGTTCTCCAGCATCAGACGCAGGCAAGTTGCTAAGCGAGGCCACGGAACAGATGTTCATAGAATTGACGTGAGTTAGAGCGCTGGTCAAGGCAAAGAGGAATTTATCAATGGGTTTGTCAATGGCACATGTACTGCAGGCTTGGAGGAAGCCCTTCAGAAGAGATATTACTGAGAATGCAATATTTTGAATCTCCGCATGGAAAGACGAAAAAGCGCCTTGCGGAAAAGTGATGGAGAGTTCAACGAGGTGACATGCAGATCAATCTGGAAACGATTAGAACTTCCTTAACTTCTCAGAGTAAAGAGATTTCATCTTGCTACAGAGAAAACGAACTCATTGTGTGGCAATCAGATTGTTGTTAAAGGTGGGGAATTTATCTTTAAGGCCTGACTTACATCAGCGTCGGCAAATGTTCACGATGTGGACTTCAGAGCTAACTAAAAGAAAGACAACAGCTAAAATTCTTGCCATAGTCTTGAAATATGAGTCGAATTTGCGTCCTGGCTCACTGGGGTCACGTGGTCAGGCCAGGGTTCGCACATGTGTAATTTTCGACGATTATACTCTCAAACCGTCGAAACGATTTCAGAATTATTTCCATTTATGTCGTGTCCAAAAAACCTAAAACCA
>NW_008755694.1:0-1162 GCF_000715545.1 Opisthorchis viverrini | reverse complement strand
GGCACAGAGTTGCACCACCGTACATCAAGCCACAACACATGTATAACGCAAACTAACTTTTTCCGAATATTCGCCCCGGTGGTGTTTGCATTAAATATTCTGTAGACAGTATCTCTCATTTAGAAATATTAGAAAACTTTAAAATTGTTCTTATTTTGTTTTGTGCCTCAACTTGTAGGCTGGCGATCATATGTGATTCGGGGGTTTTCGTTGACCTTGTTATGAGTAATTTATCACTGAAAGGTGCAAACTGATAAGGTTAACATTCAGCATAATTCGCAACCTCAAAAGCCCCTTAGTTCTAACATAATTTATTTCGGGTTCCTTCTAATGAGCGGCATTTAACATAATCAATTTTTATGGCTTCGGGACTCCATGGGTCAACTGACCATTACACAGAAACAACGAAGCTGTCATTCTGGTGTCAACCCTGGATGTTTTTTCTGGCATTATGTCAAGCTGAATTTTATGAACAGCATCCCGATATTGCAATCCTTACATAACCTGACAACAGTGATTGAGCAAATCAAGGAAACGGATTATCGTGCTTTTGGTAAAATGAAAGCTTGCGCTATTTTCTTTACAAGCCATCATCTCAAATAAAGGCACCAAAACGAGTTCAATGAGGGCTTCTCGAATAAGGGCTGAACACAGTTGCAGTTGTCTCTGTCCTGCTTGTGGGGACACGGATCCACAAATAGATACACGGGATACAGGCCTCTGTTCACGCGGTCGGGCTAGTTGTCTTCTTCCAGTTGCTTTCTTTTATCTGAAGAGCACAAGCGAAAAATGTAGGATTGCTCTTCAGGTTCTCAGGGTGCAAGGACTTACTTAGAAGGGACTTAAATCCGCTTTTAATAAAGTACTTAATAAAGTACATTTAATATTTTGGGAAAGTTCATTCCACAAACAAAACATCTAAATTACAGAGAGATGGTGCCCAATGACAGTGTGTACTCTAATCTTGAAGATGTCAACGTGTTCTTGAACTGTATTTGTTAAATTAACGACAAAATACGTTTTGGCTAAACCCCATTCAAACAGGGCACAAGTAGGTATTGGATCTTCTCAGAGGCGGCATCACCGCAGATAAAGCTGTTCAAGCAACGTGAGCCCGTTTTATTATCAATGTATTTAAGGCCGGCAGTGATCATGCCAGAGG
>NW_008755693.1:0-1163 GCF_000715545.1 Opisthorchis viverrini | reverse complement strand
CTCCTAATGTGTGAAGCGAATACCTGAAAATGAGGTCATCAACTGTCATGTGGAAACCAGTGCCCAGGTTCCAAGATTCAGTTATCATACTCATTAATGTGCGCAGTGAATTTGAAGCCAACCCGGCTAGTAGAATGTATCAAGGGGAATCTTCCTACGAATCTCAATCGTTGGTTGAGACAGAGCAAAAAAATACCTTCTCAGTTGTAAATTAAGAGAAGCTCACAAAGTGCATGCGGCGTGACGTTTCCGGAGGCATTTTTTTTACTTTCATTCTACACGTTCTCCAAGGATGTCACAGCCGCACACCTTGGAGGCACAATGCATTTTTCTGCGAAACACTTTTGCGTGAAATAGAAAATTCTACTTCAAAATGCTGCATTTCTTTGCGGATGAACTCAGTCCAAAAATCACCCTCACTTGCCTTAACTGTCTTGCATTCTGTTTCAATTAGTAACTGTTTGAAATTTTGGCGCATATTCGGCTTTCAAATTGCTGTGTTGTAGCTTCGAAAGTGGCCTCACAAGCGTTCGTTGGGAAAGTTGGGGCTGTATCCTTTTCATTCTTCATGATATTTGAGGATGCCTCCAATCAATACATGAAGCATAACTGTGGTATTTGTGCGTTCATTCAGTAATCGAAGCACGAACGCTGTTTTGCGTTATAGACAGGTGTACTACAAATGCAACAGGTGACCTCCAAGACCAACGAAAAATCGGGAAATTCAAAGAGGCTTGTAAGCTGAGCGCATTTGCTAATAAAAGCAGTATGCGAAGCACCGGCTGTCCAGTGCTTTTTTGTCTACGAATGCAAATGAATCAACAAGCAATCAACTCTTGTTCTCTTAAACACAGCCATAAATTGTCGAAGTTTTTGTGCGATCAGCTTCCGGTATATAGACGGCTAACCGAAGACGAAATGGGCGCCTGCCGAGCCCTTTTGAAATATGGAATGCTGTGGTGTGAAGTTTTTGGCCGATGAATTCGGCAAGATCCTTTCCACTTAGGATATGTACAACTAACGCCGGAAGTGTTGACCGGTTCTGTGGAGGAGTCGCCGCATTGTTGAGTTTCATTGCAACAGATGGCGTGTCTTTGGTTCTGGCGTGTACGCCAGCTAGGTTTGTTCAGCTGCGTGCTAAGATCGACGTAGGTTCCACGCGG
>NW_008755692.1:0-1164 GCF_000715545.1 Opisthorchis viverrini | reverse complement strand
ATCCGGTGAGGGGCATGCCAACGATGACATCACAATGAATACCTTAATTCAAAAGATAGAGACGTACCGCAGTACGCACTCTTTCTGTCTTAAGCTGGAAGGTGACGCTTGAGGTGATAGTACTTAAGGAGTACAAAATGAGGGCGAAACCTTAGGAAAAGCACATGGGGACAAGGAGCTAGGAGAATCAAAACGCAAAAATTCTGAAACCAGACGAAGAAAACATCATCCTAGAGATGTTGAAAAGTGCGCACTTCAGCGGACTGTCAAACAGTGACAGCAATCTTTGAGCTTAACGCCCATATGCGAAATCAATCAAGTGAAACAAATGGTAGCATCCCAAAGTACGGGGTTCGTACTATTTGAGAAAACGCTCAGGGAAGTGGAACACTTATGAGCTGCCATCGACCTGTAAGGGCCAAGTCGTTCGTTAGGAGAAGGATGATAATGGGCAGCAAAGATTTGCAGGCTCTGAGACGAAGTTCTAGCAAAGCTTGGAGAAAGATGGGAAGGCTAGTCTGTGGAAGGTTAGGAGCGGTGGTCGCAAAAATGAGACCTGGATTAGAATGTATGCAACTACGCGCCCATATAAGATGGTCACAGACTGGGAAGAAATGAGATAGGCGATGGACGAGTCTCTATGTGCCACACACATGCAGCCACCGCGTACATCTGATGCACCGTGCTGTACAAACGTTCGTTTTCAACTGTGTTCACCGTAAACGCTGTGCCGGTTTTGGTCGAGGTTGGTCCTCGACTCGCTGTTGCTTGTGCTATGGCATACCCAAATGGATTGTGAATTTGAGCAGTCTTTCAACAACAGAAATCGGGGAAGACTGTTATATTACGCTAAAACCTACAGAGAAATCACGGATTCTTCACGAAAGCACTGCTGGTGCGGCTTCGAACCAAAAGTGCTCCGTTTTGATTGGCCCATATTCTGACCAATAGGAACACGCCCGGGACCGTTGTGACGAATCCGTTCAACCGACGTGATGCACTGGTATCCCTGGCATCTCACCCCTGACGTCTCATCTTTCTGGTGTCACTTGTCCATACGCATACTCGACATTGGAAGTTTGTTGACACCCTATGGTGTTGCTCACCCGGTTTCCCCCACAGATCCAATGTATTTAACTTCACGGATTCACGGATTGATACACA
>NW_008755691.1:0-1164 GCF_000715545.1 Opisthorchis viverrini | reverse complement strand
AGGGTGTTACAGCTGACTGGTTATCTTATTTATTTTACAGCACCTGTACTGCACTACTGTGCATCCGTGTCAGCCAGTTCAACAATATAAAAGCTGTGGAAAAATACGCAAAAATCACTTGATAAAAAGTACTATGTTTTCCAAAGTTGTATGAAGCAAGCCGTATAATAAGAAGCTCAGAGAGGCTCCTCAAAAGGATGACAAACGCTCGGTGTTATGACTGGGAGAACTGGGATTCGAAATTGGGCTTCCAAAACTAAAATAGGCGTTTTCCCTGGAACGAGCGTTTAGACATAGGAATAGAGTTTTCCAAAATAAAACAGCGGAATTACAGTTTTGCTGATAAACTTCAGTAGTTTGGAGTGAGTGACCGAACTCAACTGTTTCCCAAAGCGTGAGTAACGCTCGGCGGGTTGACCTTTGCAGAGGATGTGTTTTCTAGAAATTTCATCTTCCGCGAGAGCTAACAACTTTTAGAATAGTTCCATGGGTTTTGCCTAGCAGTATCCTCACCGAATGCTGGAGGATATCATGGTCTAGCTGCTCGTTTGCATCTTTGTGGATCCTTCAGGAACGTGGAAGTCTGCACGCTGGCAGAAAAGGGCAGCACGTGTCACTAAATCACGAAATGGCAGAAAGGTTGTCTACTGTTTTTGAGACTTTTACCGTCTCTATCAAGTCACCGTGAAGATCAGGGTGTCCTATGCTTGAGGGCATACCTCACCGACAGACTTCACCGTACTTCAACTACCTAGAAGATGATAACTTTATATACATAATTATAGCATTAGGCGATTCGGCGAATAAACTCCCTCCGTTTATTTAGCGTCATTTTTTTCTACCAGTAACAACGTTGCTTCAAAACGCGAGCCCATCAGCGGTCATCTCTGTCACCTACTGGACGTAACCTGAGTGCACGTCATCTGTGTGGTCATGAGAGGTCTTCACACAATCACCTGATGTGATCAGGTGAACTGGAGTTCTTCACGAATTGACTCGACCTTACCATGGTGTGACGGTTTCCGCATCCTCAGCAACCCATTGAGCCATAGTGAGGGGTGTTCCCAGACACTCAGAGTCTCCTGCGGTCAATCGTTTGAGGTCTGACGAACACAGGCTCTGGCCCTCCAGGTTTAGGGTGGAACATATGGCGACTTGTTCCGT
>NW_008755690.1:0-1164 GCF_000715545.1 Opisthorchis viverrini | reverse complement strand
GCTTTGCTCGCCGATGTAGGCCATGGGCATTGAACAGTATCTTTGGGCCATTCTAAGTAAACATTTTTATTGTTTTTTTCACAGATGAGAGGCGTTTTTATTCATCTGTGGTTTATGGCATTGCCAGATGCATAACTCAACCGAGGCGAGCCTAACACCAGCAACAAACAGAAGTCAAAAGTACTTCTTTATTTCCTGAATTTAAAGGCCGGACTCAGAACCACCGGCGATGGGCGACGTAACCGTGCTGCTGTAGGGGTGGCGGGTATACGAACGCACCATGGTACAACGTAGCAGGGCGACCCTCCCTGCAGGGCGTACTCGTCTACCACACAAGGTTTCCTTCCCTTGTACGTGCTACCAGATCTGCTAGGTGGAAAACCATCCAGGCACTCATAAATGTGGTTTGTGCATTAATAAATACTCCAGCTACGTTTTTGGGTGGGAAGAAAGTAAGGCCGGTAAAGACAGCTCAGTCAACCCGAATTTATTTCTTTTCTTTTTTTACAGATGAGAGTCCAGTTGCATAACTCTACCGAGGCGAGCCCAACACCAGCTGCAACAAACAGAAGTCAGCAGTACTTTTTTGAATTCCTGAATTTAAAGGCCAGACTCAGAACCACCGGCGATGGGCGATGCACCCGTGCTTCTGGAGGGGTGGCGGGCATACGAACGCACCATGGTGGAACGTAGCAGGGCGACCCTCCCTGCAGGGCGTACTCGTCTACCACACAAGGTTTCCTTCCCTTGTACGTGCTACCAGATCTGCTAGGTGGAAAACCATCCAGGCACTCATAAATGTGGTTTGTGCATTAATAAATACTCCAGCTACGTTTTTGGGTGGGAAGAAAGTAAGGCCGGTAAAGACAGCTCAGTCAACCCGAACAGGTAAACGGCACACAGACGCTGGTAGAGGCAAGTCGCGGAGGAGAAGTGAAATGGCAGTTGTCAATGAGACGGTGGGAATGGAATTTTGATACTCGTGGCGATTGCACCATGGCTAAACGGCCTCGGAGCGTTGGTGCGGGCTGCCATGTCGAGCAGAAGCGTTCCGCGATGTGGTTGTGTAGGGTGTTTCGCGGGGCTAATCGTCAAATGCATATATATGGGCGCAGAATGAGCTCTGATAATGAGGTGAAGAAAAAAATCGACTTTGGTTTGGTC
>NW_008755689.1:0-1164 GCF_000715545.1 Opisthorchis viverrini | reverse complement strand
CTCATGGAAAGCGAACGGAGTGGGAAAACTGACCTTGAAAATCCTGCGCGACATTTAGACCTTCATCAGGCGCGGCGTTCAGGTCAGTATTTGGCATGAGGTTCTGCATTTTGCTCTTCTTTTCTGCGTTTGCGCACGCAAACAATGCCTATATACAACGAGGTCTTGAGGATCCCTATGCGGAGACACCTAAATGTGAGCAAATACGCATCAAGGCATGCCAGGATTTGCCCTATAACATTACCATATTTCCCAACGATATGGGCCAGTCAACGCAGGAAGAGGCCGGTCAAGAGATCGGACAGTATGCTTCGCTGATCAGAATACGGTGCAGCCCTTCATTGAAGTTGTTCTTGTGTTCTTTGTACTTCCCTGTGTGCACGGGAATGAAGAAGCCTCTACCGCCATGCCGTTCTCTGTGCGAGCAAAACAGACGGGATTGCGAACCACTCATGCGCGGGTTTCGGTATGATGTGAGTTATCCATTTTTGTAGTGAACCTTGGTTAAAGTGGCCGCCAGTTATGGATTGTGCACGCTTTCCAGAAGATTCGCTATGTATATCCGAAAATAAAACCGAACAAACGCCGAAAGAACCTTCCTTCACGTGTCCAGCACACATGCGGGTAAACGAACTACCAATCATTTCATGTCTTCAGGTTCCTCCCAGTTTTGACTTCCGAATACGGATGGAAGGTGGACAAGTCATACCTGACTGCGGGATTCCATGCAATGAGTTTCTGTTCAGTGACTCTTCCTCGCGCCGTTTCTCGAGACTTTGGATTGGTCTCTGGAGCTGCTTGTGTGCTGCCTCCACTCTGTTCACAGTACTAACTTTTCTCATTGACATGCCGCGCTTTCAATACCCGGAGCGCCCAATAATCTTCCTGTCAGCATGTTACCTTGTGGTTGCGTTGACATACGTCGCCGGTTTCATACTAAATGACAAGGTAAGTATTCTGGGAAAGTATAAACAATTCTTATTTATTGCATCGATATCCACTTATATGACTTTTGTTCCTTGCCTCGGTGTTCTTAGTTTGTCATATGAATCTGTCAACGTGGTTGCAACCTGGCCTTGGAGATGAATCAAATTGTGTCTCATGAGTTTCAAAAGCGATCAGCTTTTCGGTTCGGCTTTGCACCCCTTTATTATAGTGCAGTGC
>NW_008755688.1:0-1164 GCF_000715545.1 Opisthorchis viverrini | reverse complement strand
ATTCTCCTGAAGTGGGTTTATTCATATTTCCCACCGGTGAGTAGTGGAATACACGTAACGCTAGAACCGCAGCGAAACTCCATCCCACAGAATCGAAATGAGTTCAAAAAATCACGAGGGCCTCCAGCCATTATAAGAACCCTGAATTATCGTAACTTTTCAGTGGCATTGGGTTTGGTCCGCACATTCCTAGTTCTACATTACCCACTAGGCGACTGATTTCGGTGCGGGACCATACACAGTCCTTTCGGGTCTTGATTTCATATAGCAAGGATTAAAACAAAAGCAAGGCAAACACTAAAATAACATTTCGTAAGTAACTATCTTTTTTCCAGCGATTAGGATAGATTTTTACCTCTCGGTTGACTGCTCTTTTGTCTTTTGTTATTTGCTGAGCTTTGAAGTGGCGGATTAATTATGCGAATTTGGCACTAGTCTCCTTACAAGTCAGCAGTATCGTCTGCTTGTGTGTTAACTTTGTTAGTTGTACGACATTCAGAGTTCGTTGGGCCATTATGACGCGCAGGCATTCCGGCGCTAGTGATTTATGTTTGTTACACTTCCATGCAGGCACAGGAAACTTGAATTAAGCAAGTCACTTATTAACTGGCCTACACTAGCCATTTTAGTTGGTGTCAAAACAACGTTAGAGCTAAGCCGATTGATCGCAGGTGGCAAAATGACTGGAGGCTTGCTCAATCGACCCGGCCGTACAAACCACCAGCCTGTATTTTCATCAAGTGTCAATCATCCCTGCGGTGTAGACAAAGATTGTGTTCCCATACCTGAACTATCAACTAACTTGCCACCGAAACCATCCGAGGACGTACGTGCCTATGTTGTGGAAGAATTTATACTGACTCTGCGTAAAGACTTTGGTGGGCTTTCTGAACAGCCAGTTTCTTGAAAATAACTTCAACAATCGATATTAGTTCCCGATGTCCTTCTTCTTCCGACTGATTAGTTGACCCTTTGTATCACACGCTCACGATATCTGCAAATAGGCAGTGCTTAGAGTTGACGTGTACGGCACATTTGATCACACGCCCTAACATATACAGATAGATTGAGGTTTGTCTCATTATACCCTCCGGCTGGCCGGTAAGCCTGGAGCGATGGCACATTGCGTGAGGATTCTACTCGGTCCCAGGGTTGAATGTGACT
>NW_008755687.1:408-1164 GCF_000715545.1 Opisthorchis viverrini | reverse complement strand
TTCGTCAACTGAGTTGGGCCAGTTTTACACGCGAGAATATTAACATCGTGTGAACCTGACGCAGCGGATTCCCAGGTCTCGTCAAGAACGCGGAAAATGTATTTGTCAAGATAACAACCGCGGCGGAATCAAAAGCTTTAGCAATGTTTCCTTTAAGCCAATTGTTTTACCCCAACTAGGTTTCCTATCTTTAGAATGCGACGCATTGGTGACGCGCCAAATGTATCGACATTCAAAACTGAATCTGGATACCAAGCCGGTTCAGATTAAATTGTTCTTGCCTGAGGTTGGAATACCGTCACATTTGCGGAGCAAATAGGCCTTTCTGCAGTATTTTCGCCTAACAGTCCTGGGGTCTCGTCATCAGCTTTCGAACTCCGCTCATATTTCTTACCTCTTTCTTCAAACGTGATTGAGCGCATCTGAATTTGGCCGAAAAATGTACTGTGCAAGCAAGAGTATATGGCATATTTACAGTGGATCCATCAATCATTGTAAACTGACCCATGTATTGTTGGACTTAAGGCTTGCATGAGCAGTGGAATCGTAATAATTTTATTGATATCCGGCGGGTATGTGGGATGGTGATTGGGGGACCAGTCACCAAGCAAACCACACCTTTAGAATGAATATTTCGGACATTGGACAAACATATAACGAGATATTATCGAATAATACACTTGATAGGATATGTTTACATAATGAATGCCACACCGGATAAAGTCGAACGCTAAAACGCCTACACGAAGAAAGCGA
>NW_008755687.1:0-139 GCF_000715545.1 Opisthorchis viverrini | reverse complement strand
GCTGTTGCTCAAATGCAACCAAACGCTACAAAGCGACTCCACAAAGTGCCTAATAGATCTCGCTTTTCAAGGGGCGAAAAGTTTGATTTATGAGAAAACATACTACTGGCATGACACATCAGTGATATCCACCATTACG
>NW_008755686.1:0-1165 GCF_000715545.1 Opisthorchis viverrini | reverse complement strand
ACAAACTATGCGCAGTTCACAGGATGCAAAAATTCGCTCTATCGGCGAGCTCGTAACCGGACAGATCGCAATTGACATGTTGTCACGTGATTAAACGATTAGTGTTCCCATCGAAAATTCACCGTCAATAGCATATTGCTTTTGACGTCGGAAGAAACTGTAGTCTACTACATTCGAATGGGAGCACTCACTACCTCAATCAGCGAATGCGTCAGATTTAGAAATTTTGCTTTATTAGAACTCGTTCGAACAATCACCAAATTATTTTGCCAGAATGTAGGAAAAATAGAATGTTAATTTGTCCCCAATTTCCTGTGTTGCATAGACTGTCTTCCAACGAGACCTCGGAACTGCCGCATCAAAGTTGATTTCATTCACGAATTGATTACTTAAGTTTCAGACATTGTCGGACACGACATCTGGCCTTTTGTAAACCGCGTTGGCCTGACGTCACTTAGCGTCCCCGTTGTGGGTTCACAGGGACGGCAATACAATCAAGGCACGTCACCTATTGGTGACGTCACACATTGGTGCTTCTCTTCAGGCACTGTTCTACTGTGAGGGAGTCAAAATGCTTGATTTGTGCGAACCTGGAACGTGCAAGATTCTCGAAGTTAGCTGTCAGAATTTGGACTCCCAGGCGCATCGCTGAATTGTTCACTTCCGTTTCAGGTGGGACATCTATTGAACGCCACTTCTAAAGAGCTGCTCCATGACAAGTTTAGAAGCTAGTGTCACCAAAATCATCGCACTCGATTACCAGCACTGAAACCGCTGGTGAATGGCTCACACAGTGTTGTGGTGGTTGTTTCATTCATAATGTTAGAAGCATGGCTATGATTCTATGGTAGGCTTCTAAGCTAGCATTCACATAATTACGTGAAGACGCAGATAAGACGCTCAACCAACCACCAAAATGACCATTCAACAGATCAGTAAAATTGTCTGATTTGACGATGGCTATGTGAATCAATAACTGATCCCATCCATGTGAATGTACTCTGTTCTGCCTGTGGGGTGGGATTCCTTAGTTTGAGTAACTTGCTCAGGATTGTGTGCAAAAGAGATGATGAAGTGACCAGATAATGCGCTGGTAAGTTAAACACGAGGCAAAAACAGGAAATCACGTTTCCACCAAAGAATCGGTTAGCAAATGCTGACTTGC
>NW_008755685.1:0-1165 GCF_000715545.1 Opisthorchis viverrini | reverse complement strand
AGTAGTACATCACAAATATATACATGTGTACAATATGGTTTTCAAGTAGAACATACGGTTGCTGGAAACTCCGCGTCCTCCTGTCCGATGAGTTCCAAGAAGGACGAAACCGATGGTGTACCGTCGAAAAGTTTACAGCAGCCTCATGAGTAGTATATTTAGTTCACATACCCTTCTTTCGTCCTTGTATGAACTCCTCATCTCACGTGCCCCTTGCGTTAACAGTTTCACGCTCTTACTCTCCGGAGCACGTATCCACCAATCACCTAGCGCGGTTTGTGGAAACTCGGTCTGACCAATCAGCTGATAAGTCAGTTTGAATCAGCTGAACAGTCATCGGCTTCCATAAAGCACCTGGCACGTACTAATCATAAGGCATAAATTTCACTGAACAAACATGTGGTTGGACCCCGCAAAGCTCAGCGTGCTCATTGAAAATCGGCTTCATCAAGTGGGAGCGAAGGGGTTGTTACAACTGACAGTAATCTGTTTTAAAAAGTGAAGTTTACCCTGATCATTACAAATCTCATTCAAGCTGTGTTCAAGTTGAAACACTCCACTACACAGCGATAAGGATAAGACCTCGGTTACTCTCTACATCAAGTGTAACCAGCTACCACATCGAGTGATACCAAGGAAACAGAATTCGTTTTGAGTTGCCTCACCGTTCCGAAGTGGTAATAAGTACTTACCAGGTGTATTAGAGGGACGTTGTTTAGGCTGAATAGCTGAACTGGAAAAGGATGTCCATCCCACATCCGGGGCTGCATTAGCCTGCATATTCTGTTCGATAAACTGTTGGGAATTCGGACTGCCCACGACCAAACCGTGTTGATAACCGGATATCGAGCAGTGGGAAAAAGATCGCGTTCGTTGATTACAAAACTCTTCCGCTGGTGTCACGAATTCTCCACTGCCTCTCAAAGACAATGATTCACTTGAGTGTACTTTTGAAAACTTGACGGAACTTTTGTTTGATGGTTTGCTATGACGTTTACGATCGGACCGATTTTTGATCAATGTAGTTGAGGTTTTATTCGACCGGAGACCAGCGGCTTGGTCAAATGCAGCTGCCTTCCGAGGCGTGCGTTGAGTAACATTTGTGGACCTGTTTTCAGACAATTTTGGCGTCGCCCTGAAAAGAGAGATTGAGACTGAATGAAAC
>NW_008755684.1:0-1165 GCF_000715545.1 Opisthorchis viverrini | reverse complement strand
GAATGTACAGCCTGATGAGAGACGTTTACGTAGCGGTGACCATCTGCCCTACTTATCTGTCCCATTTTGGTCAACGAGTTCCAGGCCACGTTAGGGAGATTCTTAACACCGTAACTTCTATCCATTATTCACTGTCCGCATGGCTGTGAATTCTAGTTATCTATCGCATGAACTGAAACAACCATGTCTTCGTTAGGCCTACTGAGCTCACGTTTGTGATTCCACTGCGATTTGTACTTGGAGTAACTTGATCAGCTATAGCCGAATATGTTGAATTGGTCCTTTTGTTCCAAAAGTACCAAATGAACCAATGGTTAGCAGAAATCTGTGAAATTAAATGAGACTGAGTAGTTTCCAGTCACTATGTGACGTTGCACACAAGGCATTCTCCAAATTTCAATCTAATCAGAAGAATAGTCTATTTTTCTTTTGTACAGTTTATGGCAGGTTTAAGCATTTAAAGCACAGTATTCACGCCTTGCTTTGCAGTAAAATGTTTGTTGTCATCATACCAACCGCTAAAGTGTTCAGTCATCTGGAGCACGACTCGCAACTTTATACCGTACATTATATTCTAGTTGCCGCAATTTTACATGGTTTGTCAACCTTAAGCAATAAAAGCTAGCGCACAAGCCAAGTTCAGATTGGCAGCCCTTTTAGTTTCGAACTCAACGTTCAATACTTAAGTACATTACACATATACGGGAGTAGACCCAGAGTTCGTCAACTAACCGCTGTGAGAGAGAAAAGGATGCTTTATTTTTTGAGTATCATCAAGAAAACTGGCACGCACAGCTAAACACATAGGACGCCCCCGAAAAGAGTTACGGAATATATTACGGATCTATTTAGCTGCAAAGCCGAATGTTAAAAGCTTTGTTAGATGTACGAAGAAAGGTTGTCCGAAGGTCAGAATTTGGTTAACCAGAAGTCCGAGTAGCCATTGATTGGTGCTCGTGCTCGCTGCGGTAATCAGAAATATTTCACCTTCCTGAAAATATCAAAAAGCAGAGCAACACGCTAATAACTTTGCCGAAAATGCTCAACGCGTTCATGCACGCGGATAAATTCTAATGAAAGGCGCAATATTTCGATACGTGCCCAAAGTTGTGCAGCTTATTTTTCTGCATGGCGCCCTTTCCATAATGGATTTGATTTGTTATGA
>NW_008755683.1:0-1165 GCF_000715545.1 Opisthorchis viverrini | reverse complement strand
GAGCGCATTGCTTGTGTCGACACAGACTGTCCCAAGTGGCAAAGCACTTATCGCATTCGGGACCTGGGTTCCCTCTTTCCTGTGATTCCTGCACCCGTTTGCTGGATGTTCTGCCTCGCCTATGAAATCCAAAAATATTGAACTTCTTCATATGTTCCTCGAGATTTCGCTTACTCTTGAACGATATTTCGCACACACCGCAATAAAAGTCGGAAGTTCTAGCGTGCACCACTGTTTGGTGCCTCATTGCATCGGACAACAAAGAGAAAGAATTAATGCATACTAAGCACTTGTAGGGTTCTTCCTGGTTTGACCATTTGTTCGGATCTTCCGTTCTGGTTTTTGAGGGCACTTCGTTTTCGATTGCTGCATGAAATTGAAAGAGGTGAAGAACTCGATGTGAGTTTCACTAGACTGTCTTTAAACCCCGCAGTGAAAATGTCGTTGGAACGGATCCTAGGAATTTTCAGTCGAGGCCTTATGTTGTAGGTGCACTTTCCCAATGAGTGAAACTTGGGAAGCACTTCACATCTATTTCAAACTTGTTGGTAACTATGAGGAGAGCGAATGTCACAATTTGCGGAATGATGCACTCCAGCAACCACCTGAAACCGTTCGATAGCGATCACTTATTCCATGGTTTCCTATGGACCGGATAACTCTGTTATGGCTGCCCTGTTCACGTTATCTTTGTAACAGACTGAGGATGTTTTCCAGAGGGAAGCCAGGTTCCTTTGTTCCTTCTCGTCAGCGATTTAATCTACTTGCCACCTCTATTCCTCAATGGACATACCTAAGGCAAGTTGCTGCATCTGAAACTCTTTTGTCGACCGGAACAGCTTCGCACACAAAAGACGCCAACACAGGGTCCGGACATCAAAACTTGTTTCATGCAGAGGTTGATTTCTAAGCGTGACATCATTTAGATTCGAAATGATTCTATTTTGGCCACACAACTGCATTGAACTGCCTCTCACATATTATGAAAAACAAATCGACTACACACAAACAAACAAAACAAACATACAAACAAATCGACAAATCGGCTACTTTCGCTTATATGCTTCCTTTCAAAATTCTTCACGACAGGGTTGCCTAAAATTCTCGCTTACAATCCACTCCGGATTGGCTTCTGGGAGAGAAATTATCAAGCAACTTGTCATCA
>NW_008755682.1:0-1165 GCF_000715545.1 Opisthorchis viverrini | reverse complement strand
AGCTTTGTTCGCTACCTTCTTCATTCTCAGAACCAGGATAGCTCCTGGGCTGTCGGGCAAACCAGTCGCATGAACACATTCGTTTGTTCGGGCGAGATGACCCATGCATCCAGGTGAGTTGGTGGAGTCGTGAAAAGACGCTTGTCTCGCATATCAGACGTCCAAAGTTCAAACCACGGCACTACTAAAGATGTGCACAGCTGATGAGCTCTAATAAAAGAGATCTTGAATCCAGTGCTTGCCCTATTCGGTTTGGACTCGCCACAATAACCGTGTCAGGAGAGAGGGAGGACTGTTCCAATGAGAATCATGTAAATTTGAAATGCATTTCGATCAATTATCAGCTAATAAACCGTGTCCCCTAGGCACAGTGGTTCCAGCTGCTGCATTTTCGATGGAAAACAAGAAAGTGGAACGTACAACCAAACCCTGGAGGCAAAGGCATGTTCAGTTTGTTCGGAAATCGGGTAGCTACGCATTGAAAGCGATAGCTCTGATGCAAGAGTGCCACCGACTGCGCGACTGGGCCATTTCCACCAACGTCATTAATCACTGGTGATTTGATTCCCTGGGTCCCCATTCAGGGAGGCGGCAATTGCCTACCCGACTAAGCTTACTGGTTAGTGTTTTCGTACTTTGTTGCCATGTCGTACACTGTATACTTCTCAATCGCTTCCACTCAGCACAGGGCTGAGAGAAGAGTTCTGTGAGGCAGCTGGTCATTCGGCATGCGGAATACATGTCCCAACCAGGGCAACCTATGAAGCGTGAGTGTGTCCCATCTATCGCGAGAGAGTCCCTTCTTCTTAAGACCATCTGGCGTACCTCAGCATTTAACTTTTGTAGTTGGAGCACTCTGGCGTAAAAGCATGGCTTATGTTTATAAGTGTGGCGGTGGCGGATTTTACATGTTAGACAATTCCGTTGAGTTGCATTTACGAACCATACTGAGTCGCTTAAATTTCGGTTGGTGCTCAGAACACCTAAACTGATGGCAACTGAATCCAGGAGAGACATGTCTGGCCACAATTCCGGCATTACTGGCCAAACTGCCCTGAGGCATTATGATGACAAAAGAAGGCGATGTGAACTGAACACAAGTGAAGTCATAAACTTAAAAAACCACGTAACCAAGGAACCAAAGGACGATGGGATTAGACGAAAT
>NW_008755681.1:0-1166 GCF_000715545.1 Opisthorchis viverrini | reverse complement strand
GGTGGTGGTGGTGGTGAACTGTTTGGCTAGCGTTCTGTCACCAAGTGAGGTGGTAGTGATGACAGCATGTTTACAATGCGATCCCCAAAATCGGAGACCAGTTCAACCACTGAACCCCCAACTCTCTCCTTCGAAACATCGGAATTAACCGAGTTCGCAAGTGTCTCAATGTATGTGTTTAACTGGCATGTTCTCCTATGTCAAGGCAATGTCAGTGGGGATTAAATCTGTTCCCGAGTTTTCAAACATTGGAAGGGGTGGAAGCTTTCACGCTTCAGTGACTCGAGGACGCCCAGCGTGAATCTGTTGAGCCAGTTGACTTGATAAAAGGACATCCAAGTTGGTTTTCCGTTTACCGGTTAAGCGGTTTTTCGCAAAACTGCTGTTGATAACGCCGACTTGTACATTTGTTCGCACCCATTGTTGTGGCACTGGTCCCTTGGAAAACTGTCGTGACTTACTCGATCTCAAAACTCACCTGATCTTGTCATCCGGTTTAACTGTTTCATTGTACCTCCACACAACAGTGCTGATCATGTCGCCACCGCTCCCTTCATTGTGATGCGTCGCCCGAAGTACCATCGTGGCAGCATTTATTGTGTTGCATGGAGTCCAGATGGACGCTTGATTGCTTCTGGGAGCAACGATACCACAGTTCGGATGTTGAGCGTCGATCCCACCACGGGACTGCCCGAAGCAGCGAACGGAGACCCCAGCGTGGCGAATACGGCGGGTCAGTGTGTGGAATTACGGCACCACGATGGCACCGTGCGTGATTTGGCTTTCTTGGTAAGTCTACCTGCCAAACACTGCTTCACAACTATGATCTTGTTAGCACTCAATGCAGCACTTAGGGAGCCTTCCCTTTTAATTGTTTTGGAGAAGAACCTTCCGCTAAGACCGCTAAGGTTTTGTCGAACAAGATGGAACCCCTCTAGAGTTGAACCTGCTCAAATCTGAAACATTTCACATGTATGTAAAACCATTTACACTTTATAGTCAATAATTTGCTGATCATGCCGATATGTAACAGCTTCACATTTGTAGCGGGTGATTTCCAGACTTTTTGGCTCGTTAAAGTCATTACCCATCACATCTTCTGCACAGTAAGATTTGACCGGCTGGAGTATAGTGTTAGAAAACGCCATTCACTACTCACCGAAGAA
>NW_008755680.1:0-1166 GCF_000715545.1 Opisthorchis viverrini | reverse complement strand
GTTCTACCTGAACCCAAATTGAACGAAATTCGCAACATACACCCAGTTGCACACCAGTTTGGTTTTAATAGGAGACACAGCTGAGTCTCTTGTTTTTATGTGTTAAGCGGAATCCTGCACCGGAACCACTTTATCGCTCGCAGTTAGGAGCTGCTATGGCCAAGAAAGCCCATGACCAGAAGATCGGACCAACTGCCGGTTTACCATCAAGGCGAGCTCCGATTGGCCGAAAGCATGGGCCCAACAGGCTATCATGATTCAGTATCCGCCGAACGCCGGTTGCGAATGCTGCGTCCAGAAGGCGTCCAAATTTCCAGAACGTTGTCGCCGCATACACTCTGTGCACCCTTGAAAGTTATTTTGCCAAAAACAGTAGCTTCGGCAGATCAGAAGGAGAAATGAGCTGAGACACCACCCTTATTACACCTGCAACCTTAACTGCTGTATATTGATATCACGCATAATCCTGACTTTAGAAGATATGCATTCGGAATAGCAAAACCAAGGTCTGGGGCTCATTGGCGGCGAAATAACGAATTAATGATAGGCTTGAATTTCTTCGCACAACCAATAACGTCATCCAAACGGTGGCCTACCATCATTAAAAATCGGCTACGCGGCTCACTGACTTCCTGGGTCGACGTAGTTTCCTCGGTTTGTTCACCAGTTCTGCAATCGGGAAGTAAGAATTCGGTAGTACTTCAAACAAAAATGGCCCAAATGAGACAAGTCAAAATGGTGTAGCTAAGACTTACCGTTGGTTGTTCGACTCTTCAAACTTGACTTCAAACAAGCGACTACAGTAAGTACGTATCTCTTCCGCAGTCAGCAACGATTCCGATTCCTTGTCCTTGACAGTGAAAACCTGGAGAAATAGTAAAGCAAAAATTGTCAGCGCTAGTTGGACTCAAACCGAGAGGAAAGGAGGAAAGTTTTAGAACAACTTCTAGAACCTACCCCAGTGAGTGCAACCATCACTCCACGCTACGGTTTTTTTTAGCCCTTTTAAGTCCGTCAGCTAATTTCGGGACGAATGTATAGCTGACAGTGCGTACGGACACACGGATGGTGGGATGACAGCAAGCCCCCCACCCCCGATTAGCTCAAAATCTGTCCTGAAGTATCCGATGAGATGCAAACCTAGTGTTATACCTGCTGATTCGCCA
>NW_008755679.1:0-1166 GCF_000715545.1 Opisthorchis viverrini | reverse complement strand
GGGGCATATCTGAGCAGCTCCTTCGTGTGGAATTCGGTCCCGGGAACTGTAACTTCGAAATTAGCGTCAAAACGTAATCGGCATTCAGGAGGACAGGAAACATTCAGAGGCACAAGACACAATGGTCTTCGTAATATGCCAGACACAGAGCCCAAAATTGTCATGAATATTAGTGCCGTGGTCACGGTCTATTGGTAGCTCGACTGACCCCCTCATTAAATCCACCATCACGTTTGAAACCGTTGTCACAGCACACTTAGGATTGAGCGTTTTGTCCATCCTAAACCTTGCTTAGGAAATACCATACGGTGTCGCTTGAAGAACCGTGCTCATAACACGTACCATGACACACTTACTTGTACTTGTTTTGCTAATTTTCTGGTAATAGTCTCGGTCTCCTGTGAACAAAATCGTCAGAATTTGGTAGTATGAATGCATGATACGCAGCAGTGTATCAAACAAAATGGAAGGAATACCGGCCTATTTTGTATTCCCTACGGGAATATTGCAATAATAACGAATGGAAGGTGAAATCAGCAGTTGTCTTATCCAGCAGGCGTGGCTCAAATGTTCTCTAGATTGGAGAATAGACAACAAGTGAACCAAGATAATGTGTAGATATGTGGATTAAACACGAATGCGAGCGGATATCAAGGTGTACAGAGAACATGGTCATTTGGCCGTGAAAGTGTGAGATGGGATCGAAAAACGCCTATGCGGTCGGAAGGAAACGGTGTGGCGACTCAGTGAGAAAAATGGCACTCTTTGGCCTAATGCATTGACAACTATTTTGTCATTGTACCCGACTGGGAGAAGGAAAATTTCCCCTCATATAATGGTGCATTGTTTACTTCATGATGCATAATTACTAACAAACCAATTATTGCGCACAAAACCCCCTGCCTTTCCCACCTCGAAGACACTTACGGCGGTTCTACGGCAAAGACTGGCACACCGGTTCCAGCAGCGATGCCCATTGTGTGCAACCGGGTTTTAATCTAATCTGGAATCTAATCTGGAACACCTGCCTCATTTCTCTTCATGGTACATTCCCCGTGGTCCTGACTTAATATGATGGCCTTCTTTCAGCAACCCATGGTTCGAGCTAAAGCGAATAGTTTTGCCAGAACAAAGATTTGAATTCTGATTCCAAATGCAACCACCAA
>NW_008755678.1:0-1166 GCF_000715545.1 Opisthorchis viverrini | reverse complement strand
CAGTAGTTTGGTTTGAATAATTCTACCTTTGCAGGTGATTCGCACACAGTATTTCATGCAATCATATGAATGGAGAAATTCCGAAGCTTGAGAAGATGAATGAGGATACTCGGTCTATCGAATGCTGTTTAACATCCGAGTCTTGTGCGCTTAACATGAGGTCGTGCATCCTTATCAGTTCATTTTTCAATGGATCAGCTCCTACTGTGAATCCCCATCACAAGAGAGTTTCTCAATAATCCATCAAACGGGTTATACTTATACAATATATCATTGTTTTATGATTATTCTTGTAACCACTATAGTATAATGCTGCTTGGTAAGGATTATTTTCTAATTATCCGTCTCGAACATTTGGACAAATATGCACTGTTGTAGCACTGTTGTAAGTTACCACAATAAGCAACGTTTGCTGATCACATCAGAGGGAAAGCGTGCGATGCGCGTGATCCTGCTGTTTTCAGAGAATGAATATCCCCGAAGATTTTTCCAGTTTTCTGCAGAATATCCAAGAACAGCTTGCGGTGCACATATTCTTAGCCAAAATAATATTTCTGGTTTACGACCGGATGATGCAGCTCTCTGACGTGCATACCGTTACTTTTCTGCTTGGATTTCTTTTGGTGTATCGACAGTTCGTCATTTAAAACGAACCACGGCTTCGGTCATCCCTGTAAGATTTATTTTATTGGCTGTCACATTTTCAGGTTGACTTTCAAATGCTCATGACAGAATTTTGAAAACTACGATAGGGCGAATTTTGTGTTGCTCTTGTTGTCTGTGCCGTTCTTGCGTGATGCAGCTCATCAACAAAACTTTGCACCGTCTGACGGTTTTGAATAAGAGAACAATGAACGTGAACCTCTTGTGAATTACTTCAAAGTTCGGAGAGCACTCACAGTACTTGCAAACTCATATCTTCAGTACGTACCTCCGTCATCAGTATTTGCTAAGCGTTTAGGAGTTGAAATTGAAGCATCAAAATTGGGAACCAACTGTGAATATTCTTATCAATCACAAGCAAACTAATGGAATGAAAAATTGGTAGTTATTTCTAGGGCAAGCTTGTCAAATAAAGAGAGGGCTGTGGAATGCAGGCCTGAAAATGGTGTTTTCTTGCTAAAAACTGACACTCAGTTTGCAATTGAAAAACATTACTGAACGAC
>NW_008755677.1:0-1166 GCF_000715545.1 Opisthorchis viverrini | reverse complement strand
CTGACCAATAGGGTTGTAGGACCACTCATTGAAGTGCGGCCGTGGTCGTGGCACACGCACGGCGACTGAACGGATAAAAGTGACGTAGCGACCATTCCATTCAGGCGATAGCTGCTGTGATTTATTACCTGTGTCTTATCGCTGAAATATCCTAGGTAAGTAATTATGTCATTCAATGGATTTTACTCTGGATCTTACGGAGGGACAGAATCGTCCCGTTCTGGATAGGATAGTTTCTGTTGTAACTACTAGTTAGCTGATCCTCCTCATGCCTGGGACTTTTTTATGTGAGCTGACAGGAACGCCTGATTCGTTTGCTTACTTAAAATAGCAAGTTTAGCACGCTTTAGAGTATTCGTTTTAGTCAACCAGACTTCTAGTGGAAATTAGCATAAAATTAACCTTGTTAATTTTGCTGAAAATAAACTGTTTACGTGCTGTCGCTATTAATACACCTAGACTGGTGGCAAATAAGCCATTCTAAAATATCACAAAGTAGATCAATGTTGTGTTTGTCCAGCGATTCCACATTCTTGAAATCGAGCGTACTTGCCTTTCACTGAAAAGCCGTATTTTTCACTCAACCCCAAAGTTGGTGATCCGTTAAGATCGTGCAGCATGCCACCACATTTGGTCAAAACTTTGGCGGTGCATGTAGTGACAAGTGTGCACATACAAGGTTGAGTCAAATCCGAATGACACCGGATTTCTTTCACAACCTTGCAGTGAAGATCATGAACAACTTCTTTACTTGTTGGACGGTATTAAGATCTTTCCACAAAAGTTCGCGATCACCACGTAGTTGGCAAATGACCGCCTCAATTGATTTTGCTAGAACAGTGTCCGTTGTGAAGTGAATTGACGTATGCACCAGCTGATACAAATCAGACAACTGGCCAGTTCGCTTCTGACGGAAAGGATCAGGTCAACATGGGTGACAGGGACATAACGATACACAAGCCCGAACTTTCACCATGACATGCGGTGCATCGTCTGACGTTCGAACAAGTGACATTTGTGTGCCCGAACAATCTGGTCGTCAATCTGGCACGCGTCGAACTGTATTCATGGGATGTCCCGTAGGCTGTGGCATTAATGGGATTAGATCGAAGAACGTCGAGCGCAGGTAGAAAACTTGCAGCTAGTATTCCTCAATGAGTTTCCGA
>NW_008755676.1:0-1166 GCF_000715545.1 Opisthorchis viverrini | reverse complement strand
TTTTGGTGGAGCGGTAGGTTCCGGGCGTTTTGAGGTCACTTTCAGCAATCTGATCTTCCTGATAAATCGTAACCGTGAGGATAACACCAAAGTGATGGTAAGGGATCTGACTTGAAAGCGTTTTGCTCAGCGGAGCATTTAATGACTGTCTGAGACAGCCGTTCTAATAGGCAAGGTCACGGAGTAGGCATATCGGTTGGCCTCCAAGGACACGGAGGTCACGCTGTATTTTAGGCTGATGCGAGAAATTGTCGCTAATATCGGGAAAAGTTGTTTCATGAGACAAGGTTTTGTGAAGCAGACTGCATCCCTCGCTGCTTTCTAAATTAATCATGCAGTGTTTAATGCTTGGCGAGCTACAGCCTGCCCTAGCGGGCTGTTTCCGTTTTCTACTAATTCGTTTCTTTATTTTGAATATACAAAGACGAACGTGTAGACCCACGCCACACATATAAGATAAGTCCTCACAGATAATCTGAGTCATAACTCTCAGGAAAAAACGAGGTGCTTCTCTATCTCGCCAGTTGTTTGCGCTCCGGTGCTAGTTTTTGGGAGGT
The DNA here is from genome assembly GCF_000715545.1 of Opisthorchis viverrini. NCBI lineage: Eukaryota > Metazoa > Platyhelminthes > Trematoda > Opisthorchiida > Opisthorchiidae > Opisthorchis > Opisthorchis viverrini. Next base: position 609 of record NW_008755676.1, on the reverse strand, counting down.
GACGCAACCAGATTGATCGTTCACCGTTTCTGCTGCATTCTACGCTACCTATTCTGTTAGTTCCAGTTCTGGAGTAGGACTGCCTCTTCCGGAATATGCTTGCTCGTGTAAGTTACTATCTCTTTCTGAAAGACAACCAAATCATACTTGAACTTTTAGAAAAAAATAATGCCTGTTTACGGCTTTGACGCTTGCGTAATGTTCAGTCGCGAATTATCGTCCCAAATGTGTGCTTTTCTCTAGAACTCACCACAGTCAGTACCCAGGCAACCGTATAAACCATATTGAACTTGATCATCAGGGCAGCTAGTTGTGTGCGCGCCTTCCACATCACCATCATCATCACCATTGTCAGCTGCAATAACCGCGTACTCGTCGTACAGTGGTTGTATCTGCCGCGCATTCCACACTCTGCAATGTCCGCAATCTAGTGGACACAGCGTGTTAGTAGTAAACTTGCTTGGAACCCATTATAAAGCACCACTTCTAATCCTGAATTAGGTAATGTTGACGGGGTTATTCACTTTCCCAAAAAATGAGAACTAACTCTTATGTTGAACATGCTTTGATGACAGGATGGGCGAAGGCGAATTCATCCTCTAAGTGAAA
>NW_008755675.1:0-1167 GCF_000715545.1 Opisthorchis viverrini | reverse complement strand
GTACAATGGTCAGAAGGATCACCATAGAGGCCTTAATCTGTTGGCTGCGAGGAGCTCCTTTGGACATAATAGGTGGATGGATGTTGAGGATTTATGTTTCGTGAGCCCTTCATATCGCGAATTTGAGAGTGGTGACAGAAGAATCCTTGTGTTTTGTAAACTTTGCATGTTAATTGGGAGGCACGAAAGGAATGAATTTAGGATTGGGTAGTTTCTTATATGAATAATGCATTGTGGGACTGATACTTTCGACCTTTATCGTCGAGGAAGCAAGGCTGTGTGCAAGGCTGTGGGCCGGGTGGTCTTTCGACAAAGTACGCTAATTATTACTTGGCGTAAAAAGTTAAACGAACAGTCAGACACGCAAATTAAAACAAACAAAAATTATACAAACTGCCGGAGGAGGACTGGGACCTAAAATTGTTTACATCTGACGTTAAAATTTCAATTTTGCCTTGATAGGTTTCTAGGTCAAACGCAGTCTTTCTATGCTATTTTGACTCTTCCTGATGGCGTCTATGTCACTGAGTTTTGGAGCACCATGGAATGACTCTCATCGCGGTGCAACATAGCTTCCATCGGAGTTCGTCAAGGACAGTTACGTTCTGCTCACGATATATTCGACAACACTTTAGTTTCTTCAAGTTGATCTCTTGGACTTAGGTCTCTTGACTTTTTGAGCGAAATATGCAGCACTCTAGTTTCTTCTGCTTGAGCTGATTGGGACAACTTACCCAGGGTGTCAGAAGCAACATGCACTCGTAGTGCTTTGCAAGTAAATATTTTCTTTGATTCGATAACATTGGTGCAGAAAGTAATTTGTTTACTTTCGGTTCGAAAATCGAAACATGAGGCGACCTGTGTGCAGCACGTTCAGTTGAATAACACCATAAACGAGGGATTCACCTGAGTTTTCCCCTGGGAACCAACTTGATTTGCAGTTGAGTGTATTTGTTGCAAGAAACGGTCACGTTGCGATTCAGCGGCCCTTCTACATGTACTGTTCAAAATAACCCAGGGCTGCCCTAAGGGGCATTTGACGAAAAGGGGTTTATCAGTGTCAAGAAGATTTTTCTCTCCCAATTACTACAACACAAACTGCAACAAGACTGCGACAGTGGGCATAGTGGGGCAATCCACAAGCACTTGCTTCGTGGGTTCTGAATA
>NW_008755674.1:0-1167 GCF_000715545.1 Opisthorchis viverrini | reverse complement strand
GAACTCCGGACATCTGATAGGCGATGCAAACGTGTTACCACAAATCTACCGGCGCGTGCCAAATGCATCCCAACTTTCAAATCGGAACGGACGAACCTATTCACGCCTAAGTGATGTGACTGGTTATCCAGCAGGTTTCAACGTCTTTAAAGATACCTGGAAAGTCCTGACAGGTGGACCAAATTTCTTCGATGAATAATTTTCTCACAATAGCACTGGTTGTGCAGCAGCTGAAAATGTAACTCAAGTGAGAACTAAATTGTATCTGACAGTTCCGGAAAACAAAGAGTGACTGGACACGGGAACGATGGACTTGATAGGGGCAAATGGAAGGAAGAAGACAGGTGGTATAACTAGAATTTCAGATGAAAGGAGCCACAGATGACAAGGCAAAAAGCGATTTGGACTTCTGTACTGCACTAATTAGAAAACTGAACAGCTATGACTAAACATTACAGTGATCCTACAATTTTGGCTTACTCTGAAATGAAAAGGTTAAATTTGCCCGTATCCGACCGATCGTAATGCGTTTCCGACCCCCTGTATTTCAACAACGTGATCCTAGAATGATTAACTTTGTATGAAAGTGCAACTTTCAAAGTGCATCTGGATAGGAGTACCATTTTTTCTCTTAGAATTCGGGGCCGGAAAACTTCGATTAGTTTTGTATCAACAGATTTTTTCCAGCTACTTTATGAAAATTACTGAATGTCTCAGGATCACAAGGACAGTTGACGACACCCCCCAAAGGCGTTGATGTGAACAGATTACCTATTTTGAATGGTTTCAGGGTTTAATGCCCATCTGGCTCGCAAAGCCGCCTCTAATTGAGGGTCTGTATTGAAAACCGGCTCTGATCGCATGCTCTACTCCACATGCCAGTCGTTGAAATCGATCCCAAATGCGTTCAAATCGTGTCTAGGTAGCAAGGCTATTTTGTCTTAATCGATTTTGCAATACTTGTTTGAGTAGAGAACTCAGTATAGGGTACAGGATCATGTAAAATTTTGTACTGTGGTTTAACGTGATCGCGGCTTGTACCTAAAGTGGTATATCACTCGATGACTTGTTCATCATGCATGAAGCGGGCAAACATCATTCAGCATTCCGATGATGCACATAGACTCGCCTGTGAATGTTTGGTCATGGAAGATGAGTAATTTAAAT
>NW_008755673.1:0-1168 GCF_000715545.1 Opisthorchis viverrini | reverse complement strand
CACACGAATTGATTTAAGAGTCCTCTTCCATATGCTGTTGTCTTACAAATAAACTAACCCAAACTTTACTTCAAAATCTACTGACACCAACAACGTGGGATGAATTCTGTACAAATCTCTCTTACTATAAAGACTTTTTCGCAACGGAAATGACGAATCTCATACCCTTTGTTTTGGTAATGCTCGTATATTACCACTGAGATAGAGCGAAACGGATATTTTTTCACCATTTTACATGATACTTTTCTTCTTCAGGTTGCCACTAGAAAACACTGAGTAGGCTTACCTTCCAAATATATTCAGTCCAATCCACCTTGAGTTGATGGCCATTGACAGTAAAGTACACCGTTGGATAGGTGTGAATTGTACTGCAGTCTACCAACGTCAACCCAGAGCCAGCTGCCTCAACCCGACTGAACCTTTGCAGAATCCTGTCTATCTCGGTAGATGGACCTAAAATTCGGTTTGTACCGGAATCGAGTACTGCCCGAATTTCTCCAAAGGCCAGAACTTCGTCCCCAACCTTGATTCTGTTAGAATGCGGTGAAGAAACGCAGAGGAAAAAGATACCGCGCTCCGTGATACTTGAAAAGTAATAAGTTGGACCGACAAAACAATATTGATTAGTAGTTGAGTGAATTGGGCTTTTGTTTTCACATCGCCTTCATCTGGCACAATGATTTCCATTTTTCCATACGGAATACGGGAGCACTAGACTGGAGTTTCACTCCTGTCGGAACTCATCATCAATATATACTGTTGTTGGTGCCAAAATTTCAACCCAGGATATCTGACCTACAATTCCAGCATGTTATCTTTGCAATGGTCCCTCAAAATAGTCCTACAGTACCACCGAAAAATGTATGAAGCAACAGTGGTTGTCATCTGCCTTTTTTCACAAAAGTTTTCGTACTTATGTGCTTCTCAGTTCACGTATTCTTGAATCGCAACAGTACAAATGGAACGGATTATCTCACTCCTGATAAACAAAGAAGTTCCGTTTTCCTGAAAACTACTACTGCAATCAAAGCCTGTCCGATAAAATATTACTAAAATCTAATAAATCCACTTTGAGACTGACCAGCAATTCAGCTTTTTATGGTAAACATGTCAACATTTCTGATGATATATACACAAGAGGATACGGAGATATGGGTAGGTTTGGGTC
>NW_008755672.1:0-1168 GCF_000715545.1 Opisthorchis viverrini | reverse complement strand
CACACACACACACGGACTACCGTTTACAGGCACTTTCAGATGATTTTGCAAGGTTTCCTCTTGGTGATAATAACTCGAATAGACTGGCCGTCAGGTTTTTTGAGTTTTATTTTCAGTGGATTGAAGTGACTTGCGTTTCTGTGGCTGCTATGTACGTTATTTGTTTGGCTCTACAAATCGATCATCCGGGTTTCCTTGTGTTTTCAATTCCTCCACAGTGCCTTGTTCTACTTTGTACAAAGTTTGTTTCGCAGATCTACGAGACAAACCCTTACTTGTAAATGCATGTGGAAGGAGCACTCATGCAAACCAGGTGGTGTTTTCAACCTGGATGCTACAGGAGAGGCAAGTCAGTTGGTCAGGCTCTGTTTGTGAATTTATTTTTACTGAGTCATGTGCGAAAAAACTGTTAGCTCCAGAACGCAGTGCGTTTTACCAACTCACTAATCGCTACGCTGCTATATATTCGCGCGAACCGATTCGACCTAAACGTTTTAATGTACGTGTCAAAATTATACCAATTTCACTTGTGTAGATAATTCCCGGTTCAAGAACAATTTGATACGATGCGATCTTTCTCAGTACGCAGAACATTGAGTGCTTCATTCATCTGACGTTCGGAATGCGCAGATGCTCGTAACTGAAGCTAATTTGCTAATGTGAATACCATTGTGGACAACATAACATCTGCTTCCATCGTCTGTGATATTTGCTTCGCTTTGTTTGATTTTGAAACATTGAGCATTTTGCTAGATTGGACATATAAAATTACGATTCGGTCAACAACGCGAGCATCAGCTCATACTCTGCGGCTTTGCATTGTGACCAGCTGATTTCCCATACTTTTTCATTTCCCCAATCCAACGGTTTATTTCCTCTGACACCAGCTTACTTAAGTAGTATTTTGTGCTTTTCTCATTCTGATGAGCTATAGCGAAAACTCCAATAATGACCAGACTGTTGTTGACAAAATATTTTCAATCTTTCTTGCTAACTTTGTGGGGTTTTTCAGTTTTTGATTTTTGCAATGTGTACCACTATTTACAGTTTGAAATTGATTCTAGGACTGTGTTGCTAGTAAATGATTTGATGTAGTACATTGATACTGTAGTTCGTCACGGATTGTACGGGCAAGATATCGCCAAAGAACCATCTTGTGTGTTTTTTA
>NW_008755671.1:0-1168 GCF_000715545.1 Opisthorchis viverrini | reverse complement strand
TGAGGGCCTCTTCTGGCCGCAGCCAGGGCTGCCCTCTCCCGGCCCTTTAGCGCTGCCAACTTATCCTGGTCAGTCTCCAGTCCGGCAGCCTCCGCAACCTACTCAAAGTCCTCCAGGAAGGTCCGAACTTCCCCATCCTCAAAGGGTTGCGGCCACGGGATCTTCATCCTTATCCTGGTCACGGCACCAAATGAAAGGAAGAAGGCCTTCTCTGCGGAGTTATTTATTCGAAAATGCCAACTGACCGGTTACGGACCATTGAACAGGAAAGCAAAACTCTAATCTGCATCGTGGTTACAAAAACCGAACACAGACCTCCTACCGAACGAGTCTTCTTGAGCTTTCCTGGAGATTCCTTGGCTCCACTCATTCGTCGGTCAAATCCAAGCAAATGTTACAAAGTGGCCCCCACGAATTCCGCAATAGATTTCCCATTTTCAATCGACGCAAAGCAAAATTCTACGAACGAAACATGATACTCGCGTGTCTTTTGATCAGTAGTATCACCGTTACACTAGTATACTGGCCCTGGCCACATTAGGCCCCTCTTATTACAACGGAGACCCTATGTTCGGGTTCTTTTGGTAAGCTAAAAACTACCGCCATACAACCGCCCGTTCCAACCAGTCCAACGGCTAGCCTCCCTTCTAGCTACCTCGGCGACAAAGTCCCCACCTCCCCAGAACTATGCACCTACTCCAGTCCACTTATTAATTGGTTTCTAGGTCAGGAAACGATCCATTCTTTACTGGATGCACTTAGCGTGCTATAATTTTTTTGTAAATTTTTTCTGCTGACACCGTTCTATCTGATGCCTTTTGGCACTCAACAGAAGATACTGCTCGCATCTTATCCCTTCCTCATTCCCCCTCCTTCCGAGCTTAAAACGTCAACCGTAATTGCCCAAAGCGCCATACAAACGGTATTCATTCAATTTGGCCGATCCCCGGTCTGCCGTCACATGGTCCTTCAAATGAAGGGAAGTTTGCCGTGACCCTTCACTGGCCTGGCTTCTTCCGTGTCTCCCTGGCCGCCAAACCCAGATCCAATTGCCACGGAAATGCGCACCCCTTTCCGACTGCGGCATCCTCTACAACCGTTACGACTGTCCATAAACCGATGTATGTCAGTGCACTGATGGCATGGCCCTGCCATACCCAGTGTGGTC
>NW_008755670.1:0-1168 GCF_000715545.1 Opisthorchis viverrini | reverse complement strand
ATATCAAGTGGAATTTCGGGCGAGTAATGGTTCGTGGTGAATTTTCTTTGTGATTACAAAAGGATGTGCGGTGTCCCAAAATCGTCCGGTGAAGTTGGGAAAAACCTCAAACAAAACTGACCAAGACAGTTCTTGAGTCTCTGGGGTACTTAGAAACATCTCGAGGATTTGATAAACAATTTCGAAAAGAGGTCGAGGAAAGCGAAATCCAGTGAGGACGGATAAAAGCAGTTCAAGCTATGGATACGATTGCATGGGCAGAGAGTGTCCGGTCTCTTAAAATGAAAAGCTAGATACCGAACTCTGGTTAGAACAGTCTGGATTTGGGGGTTGACTGGGTCACATCTTAACGTTTCGCAGTATGGGTCCGGGGAAAAGGGGGTTGAAAATAGATACCAGTTAGAAGCTTTCAGAGGTCATTGTGTCACTTAGAAGTGCTGAAATAGGAAGCTTCTTGACGTTCTTCGATTCGGAGGGGGGAAGCAGCTCATGTGACCAAATAATAAATCCATCCGTCACAAGTTGTAACTTCAAACACGTGATAACTACAACCAATCACTGTGCTGCAGCAAAATTGCGCCAGATAATGGAGTCAACGATAGTTATTATCCCCATGCAAGGATACGAGTTAGGGTCAAACGGTATCCAACTTTTTTTATTGAATCGACCAACCTCTTGTGTTTGGTTAGTGAGGTAGCTTAGACCGAGTGGCGCTGACGGAAAGCTGTAACGAATTCTCCATCGACGTCCTAACATCCATGTAGGAAGTGAACAACGGCCCTTACGTTTGCTTCCTTTGATGAATGAAACATGTAATCAATAGCGCGTGTCGTGTGTTGAGGGACTGGTGCGAGGCCCGGTTCCCCAGGGCCCCTGCTACTCGATCCGGGAGCACTCACTCAAACCGATTCAGAAGAATAAGACTATAGTAGTTTGGCCCGGACTGTACTGTCCTCATCTCCGATACAGTCCCCAACGGCGAGGTATTTTTTCGATGGAAAGAGGAAACAATAGTTATTCGATGATATGATCACATTCCGGCAACTGATGGAATTTCAGTTATTCAATTTTCCCATGTACTTCCGATAGCATGTAATCCACGATAGTACACTCCGTAGTAGCATTGAATGTAATTATTGGGTCAGCAAGGACAGATTCCTGAAGATAA
>NW_008755669.1:0-1169 GCF_000715545.1 Opisthorchis viverrini | reverse complement strand
ATATGATAAATGACAGGTTAACAACCTGTCATGCAACATATCAGGTCTGAGACCAACCCACTCACTTTAGGAACCGACCTCGCTTTCATGCGGACACCACGCGGATTAATCTGTCCTCAGATGACCTTGCGGATTTTTCACATGGACGCCTAGTTAGTTTGTATCACCTGATATGGACTGTTGAAGAAGAGCATACTTGGGTTTTCGGAACACCGAATTAGTAGGTCTACGTTGTGTTCTTTTCGATATCGACAACAGCGTATTGCTTGAGCACGTCCGAGCCACTTGTGGTTCCGAATTAGTTCGACTACTCGGTGCGCTCATACGACTTCAGATTACCGCACGGAGCTTCCGGTGTGAATTTGAGGTTAGACATGCTTTGTGATTAGGAATATTGGTGTTGAACTCCCTTAGATGTGGAGACAGAAGAATCCCAAGCAGAGCTGTCTAACAGCATGCTAGTTGAAATTACTGACCAAGGATCCTGAGTAGTATGATGCATCTTGAATGGTCACAAACTGCTACAAAAAATCTTACTACACTGAAAACTTTGTGACCTGTAAAAGAGTTCATTGTGAAGGAAAGCTCATTGTAGGCAGCATGTGTTTGCACCAGCTTTGTTGGTTATTTGTGATCTACTTTTGAACTTACTGCCATTTCGCAGGACTCTATAGCGAAATCGTCTGTCAGCTGGCAGGGATTTGAATGAACTTGATGGTATTGCCGCATCAGTTAAGTTTTCGTTCCCGATTAAGTAAGATGAATACTAAACAGGTGGATAAGGACTGGTTGGGTCGATAACATGTGGTCCATCATTGTCCAATCCAGTCAGGTTTATTCAGCCAGTCTTGGATAAAGATCAATTCGTTGACACTCGGTTAGGCCATTGCGTGATGGATTCCTTTGTCACTCGAACAACATAGTATGGTGCTTGACACACAGTCAGAACTGGGGTCTACCGATTATGTGTACTAGTGAAGGAACTTGCAGATGGCTATGGGAGGCAGCTGTTTTTACTACGAAAGGTGAGCAGTCGACAGTGGTTCCAACGAAAACGACGGGATAAAACAGTAGCTCCATTGCTTCAAAGAATGAAGTCGTTATCAAGACCAACACACATGTAATAAACTGTGACACTTCACTTATATAAGTAAGATTTTTATACACAC